>NC_048285.1:32739183-32947155 GCF_009762535.1 Notolabrus celidotus | reverse complement strand
GATTATTTTTCCTCAAAGATGACTTTGGAGGTTTTCCCGTCGTATTAAATCCTCTGAGACGATTCCTCGGCTTTCTTTACATTTAATAAAAACACAATTAACCAGTGTCAGTCACTTCCTCAAGACTTGTCAATGCTTCATTGACCCAGGAGACAATGTTATGAAAAAGTAATAAAAAACTGACTGACAGCATGCAGACCACTTCCTCTAATATTGCTGTGGGCATGTAGCAGATAGCAGACTTTGTTCACAGCTTCATATCGCTTCAGATTAGACGGCCTTACAGAGAAAGTGTCGTCGTTCTATTTGCATGAAAAATGAGGCACAAGTTATCAACACAAAAAACAGAGCACAACAAAGGAGAGTGTGGACCGCATCAGACAACATGAAGCATTTTCTTATTTATCATTTTCTTATTTATCTTGTTAATTACATGCAAAGACTGGATTGAAAACAAACTAAAGGTTGAGGTTAGTGCTGTGGTTATGAACATTTTCAGCAGGGTCAGTAGGGTCTTGCCTTTGTTTGGTTTTAAAGCTCAAGTTATTCTGCTTTTATCTCATAAAAATGTCACAACTGCTCCAAGAAATGAGCTCCAAGAAATTGCAGAGCACAGGCCGTGTGAAATCATCATGCCCTGGCTCCATCAGCACAACATATCAGCACCCAATGAGTCTGTGTTTTGGCTTCCCCTTTTGCATGCTGACCATACAAGGGATGAGCCTGAAAGTCATCTTAAAGGTGACATATCATGCAAAATCAACTTTTTAATGGTTCTCTACCTGAAATATGTGTCCCTGTCTACAAACCCCCCGAGAATGAAAAGAATCCATTCTGCCCCTGTTCTGATTTCTCCACCTTTCTGTAAATGTGTGCTGAAACCAGCCCTTTCAGTTTTCAGTGTTTTTGTTACGTCACAACAATATCCGGTCTGTCACGGAGTCAGAGCTCGGAGCTTGTTCAGCCCATAGACTGTATAAAATACAACTCAACCCCTCCTCCGTTTTTCATTCCCTGCACACATGTGTGCTAACAAGGAGCTTAGGAGGGAGGCATGCTAGTTGTAGGCTGTCTTAATAAACACAAAGGTCGGTTTTACTCCCCACGTCTGCAGATTTGAAGATCTAGTGGATGATTTTTATTTTCCACGGAAAAGTGCTAGCGCTAGTTAGCATAGCTACATAGCTACATGTCGTAGCTGTAGCTGTAGCTGTGAACCAAGACATACGTCGACATACTGACAAACAAACCAATCCTTCAGAAAGGTCCTGCTGCCTTTCTGGCAGAGGTCGGTTTGACTCCCCACGATGCCACATCCACTTCCTGAGGGGGCGTGGTCAGAGAGAAAACAGACTGTTCTGAGGAGGGCTGAAGAAGAGGGCTTTTCAGGCAGACCAGAATCTGATTTCAAAGTGTTTTTTTGAGCATAAACTTTAAAGACATGTTTTGGGGACCTCTTAGACCAATATATGTTGATGAAAAAAGCGTGATATGTCACCTTTAAAGGCACGGATACTAGGAATTGTATAGGACAGCTGAAGAGAGACAGGTAATGTGGGGAGTAGAGAGCAGGGGGAAGACATGCAGGAGATGGTCGACTGGCCAGGAATCGAACCTGCGACCCCTGAGACGAGGACTGTAGCCTCTGTATGTGGGGCGCTTAGACCACTAGGCCACCAGCACCCCATGTTATGCACATCATTGATGCATCATTGATGCAGCATGCACCACCTGAGCTCCTGCAGCTCCAGTCATCATCCTGCAGTTGGTGTCACAACGTCTCCAATAGAGCTGTGTGCACACATTTGGCTCTATCGTACAATAAAGGAAAGCTTGTTGTGTCATGTGTTGAGAAAGTTATCTGCAACTGTTAGACGATGTCATGCAAACAAACATTTCATCCATTCATCAACACAGGAGAATTAAAACAGTGAAAATATGTTTCCACTGTCTTCACATGAAACAGATTACACAAACACACACACACACACACACACACGCAGAGAAAGTGTGTACGTGTTTCACTGTTACCGTCGAGGGAGAGTAACTCAGTGTACTTGTGTGTGTGTGTGTGTTTGTGTGTGTGTGTGTGCGTTTGTGTGTGTGTTTGGCCTGTTGTTCTGCATGCTGAGTGTGTTTTTTTTTTCTTTTTTTTGCAGGTTGTTTGATTTATTATTGATCAGAGGCAGAACAGTAGCCAGAGTGCAGAATGAAATGAAATAAAGAATAAAATAAAACCCAGCTACAGATCAGCGCTGCAGAGGGAGCTGAAAGATGAAGGTGAAAACAGAGACGGGGGGAGGGAGGAAAAAAAGGGTACTAATTTTACTTTATGCGCAGTTTGTTTGATGAAAGTCATGCCTCCAGTTGACCATCAGCAGGAGGCCTTGTTTCTAAAAACAAAACACCCACATTTGTTTAGTAAATAAACATCTATGACAGCAGTTTTTATGATTATATCACGCCTTAGAGCTTCACCGCTTCCCTGAGTGACAGACGGATCCTGCTGGCTTTCTGCAAGACATCAACACAGACAATTCAGCTTCTGAACTTTTCTTCTTCGCCATGTTTGTGTTGTTGCTGTGTTTGTTTATTGCACCAACTGGTCGCAAGAGAAGTCAGTGCTCAAGCTTTTTTGCTTCGAGAAGTTTTAATAGAGTTATCTTTTCAAAAGCAGCAGTTGTCCTGTGCTAACTGTACCTAGCTTGCTAAGAATGGATTGCGGAACCAATAGCACCAAATAAGCATCATCTGCTCCCACTATCTGCTTCTTCTTAAGACTCAATTCACAAAACATCCTGCTCTGATGATATTCCAGTGAAAACACGCCCTTGAACTTTAGCAGCCCGGTGCAGTTTGCTCTTGTTTTGTGTCTGACTGTAGAGCGGAGCTGTCAGCATCTCCACTCTCTGCATGTCAGCATGAGCTGGGAGGAGTGGTGACAGCATCCTCTATAACACTGGTTGCCAAAGTGGGGGTTGGGACCCCTTGGGGGGTCGCCAGGGACTGATGGGGGGGTTGCAAGATCCCATCCAAAAAAGTGGGTCTTTCAAAAGCTTTCTTTTTTGCTTCTGAATATCTAAAATTGTATATCTTATCCACTATTATAAAAATATAAATAAAGATATTGGTTAAAATGAATGCACATCAGAATCTGTGTATCCTATCTCTGCTACAGACTAAACATGAAGATTACTTTCATTCTGCTTTCAACCTTTTTTCAAGGATTCAAGGATTCAAGGTATTTTATTGTAATACCAACACAAGCTGTTGCATGATATGGGACGAAATTTCGTTTCTCAGGTCCCTTATAAAGCCATAAAGAACACACAAAAAATAGCTATGAAATAAAATGATGGTATTTTGGCTTTCAGTGTCTACTGTCTATTTTTGGATTGGCCTATTAGTGCTTGCCCATGGCTGTAAGTAACTTTTAACCAACCTAAGTAACAGCGTCGGTCCCGAGTCTCTTGCCCCGTTATTTTGGGGGTCCTGGGCTGAAAAGTTTGGGAGGGAACCCCTGCTCTATAAAGAATGCCAGTGCAGCTCCCCAGACTAAAAACAGAAAGTCATCCTCATGAGTAAAAGCTCCAGACCAAGACCTGCTCTCTTACTGTAGTAATATTTGATACATAGTTTGTTTAGGTCAAAGGCAGAGCCATGATGTTGAATTCATCTTTGCATACTTCATCCAAGCCTTTCTTACCGTCAGGTGAGTATAGAATATTAAAAAACTGATATCAGTTATCAGTATCAGTGGGAAAAAAAACAGTTATCGTGCATCCCTTTATAATAGTAATGAGTTTTTGTCTCATTTGCAGGTTTAAGATGATTAAAAGCTACACAAACTGCAGACAGTGATGACGGGAGACTAGGTTGAACTCGCCCATTCTGCAGAAAATGAATTTGCCACGAGCGATGATTGTGAACTTTAGCTTTAACTTTAACCTCTTGTTCCTCCCCTGCTTGCATCTCTCTGCCATATATGGTCACTTCTGGCTCCAGAGAACCAACATGCATGCACAGCAGTGGTCAGATGTTGAACTCAAGGCTTCATTCACACAGTCAAGGAGCCGAGGAGTGACGTCAGCTTGGCTAAATCCATTAGTTATTCAGTTTGTGGACTGAATATTCATATTTCACAATTTAGTGACGTTAATCTTTATAAAACATGTCGTTCATTTCAATAAGTGTCTGCTCCACAGCTTTATTGGAACATCAGACACCTGCTGAGAAGAAATGAGCCGTAATGATTTTTAGGTGAAGTGTTCCTTTAAGGCCCAAACAAAAGTCTAAAATGCAAATGTGAATGTGTTCCCTTACATTAAAACCTGGTGTTTAAAACAGATTATTCATTCCTCATTAATCACTTAGTGACATGTTTAAGTGCTCCGCCGCCCTGACAGCCATGTGCTTATCAGCCCTGTCTGACAAATAGCTGACTGTCATTCTTTTCTCCGTGCTGGTGTCGCTGCAGACTCACAGAATAACTGTATAATCACCTCTCATTCATCAAACTCTCAGCCCTCTAAGTCTTCTGAACAGAAGGCCGACAGAACATTTCTGCCTCATAAGGACACTGATAGTCTCCCGGTGTTACGGAGCGGCGGCTGGTATTCACGACGTGCTGGAGGAACGAGTTGAATGACGGGGTCGCCCGCGGTGTAATAGGACACATTAACAGCTTTTCAGACATAATTGGGTTTCTGAGCTTTGGCTGAATGGGGCCCGGCGAATAGAAACGCTTCGCTCCTGAGTTCCCATAAGTCACTGCAGTCACGAGGTTATCTAGTCCTTTTCTGTCCATCTCTCTTTTCATCGCTTGTCTCAGACTCTCTGATCGTTTTCGTCACATGTAGCTTCTTTTGATTTCCATAAACTCCATCCCCACTCATCTCTCTCTTTACATCTCTTTTACCTCCTTAGCTCTATATTTACACTCCCAGGGGCAAATTCACAAGGAGGAGATTAATACGGATTACCAGGGATTACTATCTGCCCCATCTCAAGGTCTTACTCACAAAGCATCCTGCGCTGATGATATTCAAACATAAACCATAATCATAGAGTTCACAGCTCGGTGCAGTTTGCAGATGAAGCTTGCAGATGAAGCTGATGTCACCTCTGCTCTCTGCTGCTGCTGTACCTGTGCTCTCACGCTGACGTAGCTGAACTCTGATGATGAGCTGGGAGAGGAGGGAGTGAATGTTTTTTCAGACTAGATAAATATAAAAGGAGATTTAGATGTCTGAAATGCAGCTCCCTAAGAAAGAGCAGGGCGTCCAGATGTGTGGAATTGTGCAAAAGAGTAGCCTCAAACTCAGTTCTGTGCATGATGCATGAGCTGTCTTTATCTGAGGTCTTGGTTAATGTTGTGTTTTATGTTGTGACTGTTAAATCTCACACCAGTAGAAGTAAGTGTTGTAGTAAATACAAGGAGACACCAGCAGGGGGAGTAGCGTGAAACTACTCTCTCCTCTCAGTAAATATTCAGACGATCTCAGGAAAGTTTCGTCCAAATTTCTGCACATTTCCTGGAAGTTTACAGATAAAGGCAAACATTGCAGTACCACTGGATGTGTGTGGGGGCAGTGTGGTGCAGTGTAGCCAGATCAGCAACACACAGAAGAATACTTTAGAAAATGACTGAATTATAAACTTACCGAATCGTCCAAACAACAGAACATCTGGGTGGAGATTGGATGGGATGGATGCCAGTTGGACGGCAGCAGAAGTGGAAGTCCATGTGAGACCGGTTTGTTCAAGCGCCCTCTAGTGGATGCAGTAACATCCATTCCAACTTAAAAGACCTGTGGGAGTATAAAGGAAGTTAGAATGTTATATACGTCTGTATCCTTTTATTGACTTTTAAAGTGCAACATGGACTCGCCCCTCTATTTCTCTGAGCTTTTATCCCCCTACAAACCTGGACACAGTCTGAGATCCTCTGGCAGTGCTCTGTTAGCTGTTCCAAGGACGCGACTGAAAACCAAAGGGGACAGGGTGTTTTCAGTCAGGGCTCCCAGAACAGCCTGCCAGAGGAGATCAGACCTGCAGAGTCAGTCCCTTGTTTTATGTCATTATTTAAGACACATGTTTACAGAAAAGCTTTTATTGTGTGATTTTATTTAATTTTAACTCTGTTTTTAAGGGTCTGTTTTATAAGCCTGCATGCTTTTTAGTTTTTATTTCATTTTATTTTTTATTGCTCTGCTTTGCACTTCTTCTTCTTGTTATTATTGCCCACTGTGAAGCCCTTTGTTACCTGTATTAAAAAGTGCTATATAAATAAAGTATTATTATTTATTATTATTATTATTGTTAACAGCACAGTGTAGCTGCAGGTACTTTCATGGGTTCATGTTTAGTTTCCTATGTGGTTGTGTTGTTTAAATCAAGGAAAGTTTGTATCTATTCTCCTTTCAGGGCTTTTACACATCCACATGCATTAACACCTCCTTGTAATTCCTGTGTGATGGCACCATCTCCAACACATCTACAAAAAATACACCCCTATAAGAAGGGATCCAATTTAGTCTGAAAGCATTGACAGTTTTAAAGTTGTGCAAACAGCAGGAGTAGTAGGACGCCATTTGCTCCGGCTGCTTTTAAACTCGACCCGGGCTTTGAGAGTCAGACCGTTTCTCTTTGTCTCATTCGCTCAGGTTCAGAGGTTTCAAAACTTCTGCAGCGTTTTCATGAATCCTCTATTCAGTGCTCGTTTAATAGACTCACCTTTCTAAGGCTAACGCTGCCCTGCAGGTGATCCTACAGGAGGGCAGAGGATAGAGGCTGCAGTGTTTCAAATATTTAGTCTGTGTTGTCTGAAAGCACCGCTCACACTAAAATAGGTTCATGCAACACTCATGTGAGTCGATTACATCTAGCATCAGTCAGAAATCTACCATCATGTGTGTGTTTCTGTAACATGTGAGCTTCTCTCTGCAGCTCTTGCCTTAATGTTGAGATGATTTCAGGCCACAAAACAAGAGCAAGCGGCGTGGTGTCGATACAAAGTCCTTCAACCCTTCTAGAAATGCAGCCTACCTTTAACTAAAATTTAATGTCCCTCAGTTGAATAATGAATGATTTATTTCTATTTATGAACTGATATCTTTGCATCTTTATGTCCTCCAATGTTTCTAATTTTCAAACTGAACTGGATCTTCTAAAGTTTTTGGTGTCACATTGTCCCAGTGGTGACATGTTTATCCTAAAAATAAAACTCCCTCCTCTCAGATTTCCATTTTAAGCCTTTCTTTTTTTTTTTCTGTTTCAGCCTGAGTGATTATTTTTTAAATCAAATCAAGTCCTTGTGTAACTGGGTCCTCTTAGTTCACTTAAATCTCTGAGGGATGCATGAATAGGAACAAAGTGCTTTAAAACTAAAAAGCCTTCATAAGGTTTATTATGAACCTTGGAAGAAGGAAGGAAGAAAGAAGGGAGGGATGTGTGAGTGTGTGCTGTAGGTGTGTGTGTGTCGTCTGAAAGTTGAACAAAAAGGAGGGTAAGATGAGCCAACAGGAGAACATAATGAGAAAGTAGCGAGTGAAGGAGACAGATAAAGAACAAAGGAGGGAACAGATAAAAAGTTTGGAGGCAGAGCTAACTCTCGGAGAATTAAAGGATGGAGCACGGCCGCCTGGAAACAGAAACAGAGCAGAGCGTCCTCCTTCACACGCACTGCTCCTATCTTTGTACCTGAAAGCCAAACACTCCTCTTTTCTGCGGTTCATTTTAGGAGTTAGCTCACAATATTTTGTAACATCTTGAAGTAAAACGCCTCACGCCTGAAGAGGTTTGTTAAAAATATTAATGAATAACTATTTTAGAGGAGACTGAGTTCTTCTGGTTTCTAAAATAAGACTTAAAAAGGGAGATTTGGTTTTCTGAGTGTGACCGAAATGTCCAGAGAGAAGTCATTGATGGTCCAAACTGTGTGCTACCTCTTCTCTGCAGCAAAGCTCTTAGTTAGAATAGTTTCAATATTTCCTTCACATTTAACATTCACATTGTCTAGACTTAAAACAAGTTTGACTCTTTAAGTCAAGGAACAAATCATCCAGAGAGTTTTCCAAGATGTTTTTAACCTTGCTTTTTCAGATTCACGGTGCAGCAGATGTTAGAGATGCACAAAGGACAGATCTTGACTGAAATCAGAGTATTGTCCACAACATGCCCTCCATGTGCTTGCAGTTTAAAGTTGCTTAAGATGTAAGGAGGAAGGGTTAAGGAGTGTTTGGTCAGTGTTTTATATTCCTGCAGATCATAAACTGAAGTATCTAAAGTCACATTATGTTTCTTTCAGCTCAGAAACATTTCACAGTTGAAGCCCATCCTTTCCTTCAGTGACCTTCAGATAGTAATGAATATATATGTAATGTATGTGTATAAATCTTATGTGCTTTGGCAACAACACGTCTTTGTTCATGCCAATAAAGCAAATTGGATTGAATTGATAGTAATCCAAGCTTTTATCTGCTCCCAGGCTCGGTTACTGTAACTCACTGTGAACTTGGATCACTCAGTCGTCCCTGTCCCGCCTGCAGCTGGTCCTAAACGCTGCTGCCAGACTCACACCAATCACATCATAACTTCTCTTCACTGACTGGACTGACTTTGAGGTTCTGTTATGGCCTGGCTCCCTCCTAACTGACCTCCTGTGCCCTTATATGGTCTTTCCCCTCTATTGACCCTTTAACATCTTGCCTCAAAACTTACTTTTATACATCAGAGTTTGAGTCCCTTTGGTTTGAATAGGCAGCCTGTTTTTCCTTTTTCTACATGTTGTTTGTTGCGTCTTATTTTTGTGTATTATGCAGCTCTTAGGTCACCTGCTGCTGTTTTGAAACGTGCATGCTTGATGGGTAAAGTTAGTCGTTGGTTGTTAGTTTGAGTTGAAAGTACCTCAAGTATTTTTGGCCTAATGTGCACATATCATTAATAAGGACGGTAATCCAGGCACTCTGTATTTAGGTCAATTTCAACCTGTTGCCACAAATCAGGCTGTGATAGCAGAGACCTTATCCTGCAGAAAAATTTCATCCTGTGTCCATCAAACCTCCTAGAAGTGTTGCTTTAACATGCTCAAATTCTCATTTTAAGTTCCTGAAAAAGTTAAAGAAAGTCTGTTGTCATCCTGCAGCAACTTTAAATTTCATGGCTTTAAAGACTTAAATTTGTGGTTTCTTGTTCATCGAAAAAGTCTCTTTGCATTCGTTTTTGAAACACGACTCATGACGCACACAAAGCACCATGACTGCATCATTGAATGAACACATGCTCGTATTGTCCCACACAGAGCTTCTCTCTTCCTGCACAGTCTCAAACCTTCACTCTCAGCTCTCTCAGCTGAGTCTCTGCCTCGTTGAACCTGACAGTCTGAAGAGAGAGGAGGTGAGGGAGTAAAGATGAGCACGTCCTCACCAAGGCCACACTGCTCTAATATTATCTAATGATACGAGCGTATTGAATGGGAAGAAATTAGCATTCACTCAGCATTGATCGGCGCGGCCTCTTTAGACACTCGAGACGTCAGCTGATCTCCAGCGGCTCTGAGCAGCAGACCGATAAGTGTTTCTCCTCTCTGAACTGTTTTCCAGGAAGAGTGAATGTCTCCCGATTTGATTTACATTCCTGCCAAGGCCAACATTAACTGCTCTGCTGTTTATCTTTCTATGAGGCTCGTTTCATATTGACTGCACATCAGAAGAGCCTCGCAGGAGTCAAACTGTAAACTCTCTCTGTCTGCCTCTCAGCTGTCTGATGTACTGTGTTTCTGTGAGAAGCAGGTAAGCATTGATTTGGTCATTTGTGAGTCAAAGCTGTCTGCTGAAGCTGGGATCAAATCTGACTGAAAATGCAACGAAATCAAGATGGCACAAACCCACCCAATTTATTTCTACCATCATGAAGCATTTCTGCAAAATCTGCAAAGTCATCACAACAGAGAGAGAGACAGAGAGAGAGACAGAGAGAGAGAGAGAGAGAGAGAGAGAGAGAGAGAGAGAGACAGAGAGAGAGAGACAGAGAGAGAGAGAGAGAGAGAGAGAGAGAGAGAGACAGAGAGAGAGAGACAGGCCGAGAGAGTGTGAGTGTGAGTGTGTGTGTATGTGTGTGTGTGTGTTAGTCAAATATTTCCCTGACTCCTTTCAGCAGCTCGGGGTCATAAACTCAGCGCTGAGATAATCTATTGCTCTGAATTATTTACGTCCTATCAGATGGCTCCATCTCCTCTGTCGCCGGGCGGAGTTGGTGGGATAACAATGAGATTGCTTTATTTTCAGTGAGCACAATTTTCTTTTATTTATTACGGCTTTAAATCTGTGTGAATACTATTTTACCAGACAGCCTCTCCTTATCTGATGATGCATCTGGTGCACCGAGGGAAGGAGCTGAAAATCTGTAGCCTGAAATGTTGTATCTGAATCCAACCTGCATGTTTGTTTGTTTGTTTGTTGTGTGTGGTGCATGAGCATCCTTAACATCTCCTTATTGCTGTTTCCTGATTGTCTTGCTCCATGTATTTTATGTGCAAGGACACTTTCTCAAAGACTCATATCATGTCCTTGTGTAGCTTTTAGTCATTTTTAATCGAATGGTGCTATTTGTACTTTTCTTTTCTTCTCTTTTTTGTTTGTTTGTTTGTTTGTGTTTTGGTTTCTCCTCTACCTTCTTATTTTGATCTTATTTTACTCTATTTCATCTTTGTTTAATCTTGATCTTTTTAGGGAGCCTTTTTAACATCTGGTAAGAGACTACGGATGTAAACTAGCCTTTTGGCTAACTCTTGCATATTTACAGAAGTGTTTATTAATATGCATGGTCCTTTTAAATAATGAATACAAATGCAGAGTGACTCTCTTGTCTTGTTGATTCAAACAAAGCAGAGAAAACTCAAATTAGCAAAGACACGCACACACAAGTTCCCTGTCCTCTGAAGACCTTCAAAGTTTCTAATCATGTTGGATGGCCTTCGACACGTTCAACTACAAAGTGGAGTGGTGTGCAACACTTTAAAAAACAAAACAGAAGAAGATTTGAGGCAGACATTAAGTGTTTGTTTGAGGACCTGCCTCTAAAGACTAAACCTTTAAAAACAATCAGAATAATCCTGCCGCTCCGTAGACCCGCTCCGCCCCGGGCCGCACATCTTCCTGTTTTCTATGTTCTTCTTTCATGTTTGGTAAAAACCACAAACCAGCCGTGACAACTTCTCCTTGGATCTCTTTGACCCGTGACTCACTTTGAAACGAAAGAAAACCTCAAGGATTTTTGTCCAAAGTGCTTCCACTCATGTCTGTTTAAAGTGGACTGACAGAAACCTGCAGCCAAACTTCATTTCCTATTAGACCTCTGTGCTTTGTGAAATCCTCTCTGAACAGACCCTCTTCCCAAAATATCAGATCAAATATGTTTATTTTGTTATAGTAACAAGGTGTTAGAGGATAGTAGTAGAAAATGTTTACAGATCTACAACGTGTAAAAAGTCCAAATTGATATGCATGCTGCAAAACCTGTTCCTAAAATCTTACATGATTGTCAAGCTCTTCTTAAAGCTACAGTGCATCATGAGTTGATCTTTAGTTTTGGATTTACCTTGTGTTTCCTCTCCGTCTGTTTTCCTTGTTAGTGTTATTAGTGATCCATGTCTTATGTTGTCTTCCTTGTGTGTTTTATCTTGTGTTTCCTGATATATGTTGTAGTTCTTGCTCCCTGTGTGTCCAGTTCAGTTTAACTTCCTGCCCTTGTGTGTGTGTTTCCCTCCTCTTTGATTACCCTCATTAGTTTCACCTGTGTCCACACCTGCATGCTCGTTACCCTGAGTGCATTCAGTTTCTCTCTTGAGTTGGATCATCACATCTTCTGTGTTCACTGTGCTCTGCATTCTCCCTGTGATTTCTGGTGGTCTCTGTGTTTCTTTTGGACATTTTAGAAAGTTTTTTTGCACCTTTAGTTGTTAAATCTTTAATTCTCTACACATGGATCCTCCTCAGTTTTTTCCTCAAAGTGACTCATTGAAAGACTTGGAACTTGTGTTGCCTCTGTACCTCTTATGACTTCACTGATCTCCTCCTGTACTTGCATAAGTAGTATTCTGAAATTCAAAAAAGGTATCACTCACTTTAAGTCCTTCTCACTAAAAATGTAAACAGTATGTCTCAGTAAGTAAATAAAAGTCCTAGGTGTAAATTGCTTCGTCTGACACTGACCCGTTTGCAGCGGTTACATCTCAAGAGCTCTAAGATGTAGCTGTAACACTTGTTGGTTAACGTTAGGCTGTGTTTACGCCTTCCTAAATCTCATGTGAAGACAAAAGCATACACCCACACTCACAAAGTCTCACCACCTTCTGGTTCCAAGGTGTCCAAGTTTACTTCACTGACAGTCATCACCAGAGCAGAGAGCATCTGATGACTCTGCTGAAAGATAACTGGACTCAGATACGAGGTTTTCTCAAGTGACTACTGGAAGCATCAACTTTTTGAGAATCCTCCCCAGCAGGTGTCAAACTAATACCTGTCTTGCATCCTGTTTCAAAGCTGCAAGCCTTGTTGATCTGTCTATACAGCCAACAGCCTCCTAATGAGATGTTACCATGCTCTTATTTTCAGTCTGGTTCCTTCTTGGTCCCATCAAACATAATTCCTGTTTCACAGATCCAAAACTGATCCATATCTGATAGATCAAGTCTGTATTGTGCATCTCTTTGTGTGATTTGTAGAGCATAATGATGGAGGGTTCTCCTCTAACAGATTCCTTTAACAGTTCTGTTTCTTATGTAGAGATCCACAGGAACAGGTATTGCCCTAGTAAGGATATATCCATATATTAATCCAGGACTGGAGACAGCCTGAAGGATGCTTTTTCATGACAGCCAAAGAAAAAGTCAGAATATATCAGAGGTTTTTCTTTTTTCACTCACACAAATTTCAACAGTCTTTGGCGACAAGAGATTTATCATCCGGCAAAACCCTTCCAGTTTCTATTTCTTATTTTGCATAGCTAGACGTGAGACGGTCCGCAGAGAGATTGCATCCTGCCACTTTAAAGCAGTAGGTAGGACAGACCGAGTGGCGTCGGCGGTGCAGACAGTCCTGAGGGATGACTGTCTCTGCTTCAGTTCCCATTATGTCACCAAACTGGGGCGTTGTCCACACACCTGATGGCTTCGCTTCCTCTGTTTCTGCAGAGTGAATTATTTTAACGGTCTGCAGGGAGTGTCTGACATTTGGTAACAGCTGGCTCAGACGAAATGACCTGAGTGGGCTGTGTTTATGTCTGTGGAGCTCCTGATTGGCCACAGTAATGATTGTCTGCCTGCTCTTCTGTCTCCATTCAGAGGGCAGAGAGGGCAACAAAAAAAAACCACTACTAATACAAATGGTCTGAAAGCAGCGAGCAGCCCTCCTGGGTTGGAAATAAAGTCAAAGAAAATTAGCTCCACAATCCAGAAATATAAGGTGCCGAGTTTTAAAAGACAATCTATGTTTTTTATTTAATCCAAGTCTCCTGAGTGTGTGAACCAGAGTGTGAAAAATAACACTACGGCTATGTTGGCAATTCTTTTGGCTTTTTCATGCATGATAGCACCTTCAGTTTTTGAATCAGGTCTCTCTGTGTGTATTCGGTGTTTGCTCATGAGCATGAATGCCTGTTTGTTTGTGTAGAGTGTGAGTCAGTGAGTGCAATTAAGGGTTTGTGTTTGTATGGACAACTTCACAGTTTTGACTTTTGTCGCACTGTGCTTTTTCAGAATTGTGTGTTTGAGAGAGAAACCTGTGATTTCTCTCACCTTGGGACATTTCTGCAAGTGTTCAGTATTGACCGTTTCCTCACAGCCTGGAGACACAAACAAGAGCACACAGAGGGAGCGCCCTTCCTTTACTAGGATTGCAATTGAGAACAGATATTTAGCATTACATCTGGCGCATTTGAAGAGTATACATCACTACCCGTTGTGTCCATTGTCATATTGTTTTGGGGGACAGGAAGTGACCTGCTCCACACTTTATTGGCCCTAAGGGTGGAGCAGCAGAGGAATAAACACCGTGCTTTGTGCTACTTTATTTTAAATCCAACCGTAGTTTGTCAGATAAGTATCAAAGTGAACTCAAAAGTAGACTAATCATTTCAAACACCTTCATCTAGTTAGGCTCATTTTTAAACTAGAAGAGTCCCCCCCCCTCCTGCTGGTTGCTAAATAAAATGCATGCTAATGCTACTTCCTCATTGGTTTCCCTTCTCAGACCCACAGCCTCTGCTCGTTTCATATTTATAGCCCAGGATCGGAGGTGACACCAACCATAAAAACCGGAGGCTCGAGATCTCCTTCTTTCTCTGCAGGCCTGGGATCCCTAAAATAAATGATTAATAATATCAATATACATTAATAATAAAGTGTGAGCAGAAAGCTCTCAGGTGATATAACTCTGATGCAATCCACCTGCTACCTCAGACACACAGAGGCCTCCCTTTACTGTTTCTTTAGCTTTAAACAAAAACAGAGTTTACTCCGAGGACTTGAGCGTGAGAAGTTTTTAAGGTAAAATCAGTGAAAAGAGGCATTAAGGTTGAACTTGTTTTAAAAGGAGCTTTTAAGTGAAAAACATGTATTGGCAATAAAGGGAGGTTTGTTTAGACACAAGGGATTACAACTGCCTAAGGGGGGAAGTGAAACATTAAAAACAAGTTTTCACCTTGCTCTCTAGCTCTCCAAACTATTTTAAGCTTCAAATAAATCATGTCAAATGCTGTCTCCTACTCTGACCTGAGATTAAAACTGAAACTGTCTGACAAACATGCTGGTAGAGCTGTCCATGGTGCTGAAATAACAGACCTGCAACAGAGACTCTCACAATAGCATGATGATTTCCATGGTGCATCCATGGTGCTGAAATAACAGACATTCAATAAAGACTAGCATGGTGCTGTCCATGGTGCTGAAATCACAGTGCTGCAATAAAGACTAGCATGGTGGTGAAATACCAGACCTTCAATAAAGACTAGCATGTGCTGAAATAAAAGACCTTCAATAAAGACTAGCATGGTGCTGTCCATGGTGCTGAAATAACAGTGCTGCAATAAAGACTAGCATGGTGCTGTCCATGGTGCTGAAATAACAGACCTGCAATAAAGACTAGCATGGTGCTGTCCATGGTGCTGTCCATGGTGCTGAAATAACAGACCTGCAATAAAGACTAGCAAGGTGCTGAAATAACAGAACTCCAATCCAGACTAGTATGGTGCTGTCCGTGGTGCTGAAATAACAGACCTGCAGAGACTCTAACAATAGCATGGTGCTGTCCATGGTGCTGAAATAACAGACCTGCATCAAAGACTAGCATGGTGCGGTCCATGGTGCTGAAATGACAGACCCGCAATAAAGACTAGTATGGTGCTGTCCATAGTGCTGAAATAACAGACCTGCAACAAAGACTAGTATGGTGCTGTCCGTGGTGCTGAAATAACAGACCTTCAATAAAGACTAGTATGGTGCTGTCCATAGTGCTGAAATAACAGACCTGCCACAGACTCTCACAATAGCATGGAGCTGTCCATGGGGCTTTAATAACAGACCTTCAATAAAGACCAGCATGGTGCTGTCCATGGTGCTGAAATAACAGACCTGCAACAAAAACTAGCATGGTGCTGATATAACAGACCTTCAATAAAGACTAGCATGGTGCTGTCCACGGTGCTGAAATAACAGACCTGCAACAAAGACTAGTATGGTGCTGTCCATAGTGCTGAAATAACAGACCTGCCACAGACTCTCACAATAGCATGGAGCTGTCCATGGGGCTTTAATAACAGATCTTCAATAAAGACCAGCATGGTGCTGTCCATGGTGCTGTAATAACGGACCTGCAACAAAGACTAGCATGGTGCTGTCCATGGTGCTGAAATTGCTGCTGGTATCACATGCTTCAAGAGGGCTGGATTTTCACACCCAGAGAAATCATGACTGTTAATTTACGTGTGCAAAATATATAAAAACATAAACTTAAGGAATACAGATGCACTTAAAGGCTGCAGGCCACATTGCACACAAACACATGCAAATAACGCACACTCACAAAACACCTTTCATCATCCCTTTACCTTCCGCTCACACTCACTTATCAGCATATTTACGCACATTCTAGCACAAACAATGACCTGTAAGCATGCGTGTGTGCCTGTGTGTGTATCTGTGTGTCTACACCTGTACAAATATAAAGGTGCAACTTTGTGAGAGAGACAGAGAGTGTGAGAGAGAGGGAGAAGAGGAAGTGAGGTTTTGAGAAGTGTTTTGTGGTGATAAAACAGCTCTTTGTTTCAACTCCTCTGTGCCTCTCAGACACACACACACACACACACACCTCATGCAACGCTGAACACAAAGTACCATTATAGCCACTTAATCTCCACTCGAGTTCTATATATCCAATATAGAGAAAACTTTAGAGAATGAAGTCATCCCTCAAACTGTCTGCAGAGCAAATGATCGGTTTTCAGCGAGTTATCATCCAAACACTTCAAGCAGAAATTGAGCTTTTTATATTTCACTTATTTCTTCTTCTGCTGTTTCTTACTTGCTGCTTTTTGTTGTGGGGCTGCACTGGATTTCTAATAAAAGGCCAGTCAATCAAAAGGGGACCTGGCAAACGTGCAGGGAATGTACGGTTTTGATGACATGGTCTAACCTTCGGTGTGTGTGAGTATAAAGAGACTAGAAATACAGGTTACAAACCGGCATTGGCGAAGAATTTAAAAATACAAGATATCTGCTTATTTGGATTCCCAGCTGGCCAAGTTTAGCATCCTCTTATTAAGTCTTTGTAGTCGTTTTTCCTCATGCCACCTCGGACGAGCAAACTGTAACTTCTGAGATTACAAGATCAACTAAAAAGACTGAGTGACTTGCAGCAGTAAAGTTTCTGGCGCCAATTTTTACAACCCCTTTAAAGACCTTCTTCAGGATGAGGCAACAGTCTCACCAAATCAAAGAGCTGTGATAAAAACTAACAAAGATGCAGCGTAGGCAGAGAAAGGTAGGGGATGATGCAAGACAAGAAAAATCTCAAAAAGCCAACCGAAGCAAAATGCAGGGGTTTTCCTCTGGTTTCTTTTGTCATGGTGACTCAAGTACTCTTTAAACAGTGTGTCAGCAAAAAAGTTAACAAGACTGGACATGAGATTTTTAAACCAACATATAAAAGAAACAATATTTCTCTTCCCTGTACCGGCGAGGTCGTCCTGCCTACACTTCTTACCCCTGGGCCTCAGGTTAGCAGATAATACTGTACAAGTGTAGTTTATGTGAGACAGGATTTGCCACAGCTCTTCCCCTGAGCCCGAGCAGCTTCTTCAGTATTGTTAGAAAAACAGGTCGATGAGAGGGCAGAACATGGACCAAATGGAGGTGTCTAGACATTAGGTGCAGGATTTAGAGGAGCTGACTCCTGCAAAGCAAAAACACTAAACACTTGTTACAGAAAACCACATTCGGACAGATGGTTTAGCTCAGTTGACAGAGCAGGCATCCCATGTGCAGAGGTCAAAAATAAAACTACATATATTACAGTCATCTTCAGCTGTCCTATAATAAAGTCAAAGAGGCTCAAACAGTATAAGAAAAAGAAAGCTACATTTTGTACTCAGTGTTTTTCTCCCACTCGTCGTGCCTCTCAATTGTTGTAACTCGGTTTGGTAACACAGAAAGAAAGGTCAGAGCTTGTCAGTGTGCACAGCTGTGGTTGTTTTCTTAATGAATACTTACAAGTGCCGAAGAAGTGCATACACATGCAACTCCAAGTACGAGCAGAGAACTATTGTTTATTCATTTTGCTCACATAAGTGAAGCAACAACAGAGCGAGGCAGGATGAGGCATTGAGCTCGGAGGTTCAAAAAGAATGCCTTTTCTCTTTAATGCTGCAAACTGGCTGCCTCTGTCATTTAGGGGAGGATTGAAAGATGCAGCCTCGGGCAACAGGACAGCTTGTCAGGATCAGTTTTGAGGTAAGAACATCAGAAATGGAGGAGAATGGAGCTAAAATTAACCCTGATGCTGCACAGAGGGGAAAAAAATATGAAGGTTCTTTTTATTTCTAAAGTCTGTTAAACATCCACGATGTTCACTGAGAGATGTCACCTACACATCTCTTTTCTTAACACGGTATGTGTGCAGATGACGCAGCTTTTCTCACCTCCTCTCAGGGAGCAGTCTGTGGTTTAAATGACCCAGAGCCGTTCATTTAACACCTTAGATTAAAGCCTAGTGTTTTTACTCGGCTCGCTACAGAAACTCCACACTACACTTTATCTTAAAGCTTCACTAACACAACACACATTCATTACATCCCTGTCTCTGGTTTAATCATGTGTCAATGTGATCAGGCTATTCTTGAACACCTCCTTTTATACCTGCCGGTCCAGAGGCTCAGACTATTACACCGCCATGAGCCTGAACGTCAGAGGTGAACTTTCATTCAGGTTCCTGCTGAGAGGAAAACAGGCGTCACACGGCTATTTTTACCTGACTGCAACATGGACACAAAAACACAGACCTGATCTGCTTCTTTTCATCCAGATAACTGCTTTGTGTTTAGATAAATGTATCTGTTATTATTTGTTATCTCTTTATTTATGTAACTGCTCACACTGTTACACAACCTCCAGACTGATGAAGTATTTACCTGTTAGTGTTTGGTGGGTTTATTTTTGCATGGTTTTCTTTTTTGTGTGTGTTTTGTGCTTTTTGATTCATGCACTTCATGGTTTGTTTCTTTAACAATGTAAAAATCAATATTTAATACCAGGATGCTTTCAACATTCAGCTATGCTCACAAGATGAGAATGAACCTTGTTGATCCAAATAAGCTGTCATAGTTAGAGTCAGCGTGTCCTTCTTATGCAAAGTGTAAAAACTAGGGCTTCAAAAAATAATGCTAATTCTGTTTAATGCCACATTTTTTGGGATGCAAGATAAATGCATACACTTTTTAAGATTGTGACATTCTGCCTTCCTGTGGGAAATCAAATAGTGGTGCAGCAGCAGGAGTGATGTGGAGGGAAAGAAGAAGCAAACCTCCATGAGTAGAAATGGATAAAGAAATGGAAACATGACTCTGTGTAGGACTTTGTTCCACATTTTCAAAACTGTAAGATCAATAAAGTTTGAGTTTATCACTCAGTTTACCTGCACAAAGACGACTGCAGGTGGGCTCCCAAATTGGCTGCACGTGTGAAGAGGTCTAATGTGTGGCTGAATGCAAACTGTCCCCTGCAGCTGCTGTGGGAAAGTCTTCCTCCTCCTCCTCCTCCTCCTCTCAAGTATCTCACCCAAACTTTGTAGCAAGTCCCAGAAGTCAAAACTAGTAATCCAATGTTCAGATCTGTGTTAAAATCAGCAGGGCAGAGGCTAGGACGCTAATTGAACGAGGCCACATAGGGTTACATTAGGATGTGTTCAAGGTCGGGTGGGAAAGACGAGGATTAGGCGAAGGTAAATAAAACCTCATCATGATGCGTTCAAATGTCACATCAAGATAGTTGTTTTACCAGCAATATAAAGTCGAGATTGAATATTCACTTCCTAACATGAACTCTAATGAGCTCAAAATACATCATCAAAACTACTGATGCCAAGATTCTCCAAAGCAAATATTCAAAAAACCAAAAAGATATTTGTCAACTGAAAAAAATCCCTTAAGGTACATTTAGAAGAGATAAACAATGTGCAGCTAATTTCGATTTAATTAAGAGTTAAGCACAGACAGTAATGCAATAAACTGTGAGTTAAATTTTAATCTTTTGACAGCCTGAGTAGAAAATATTGACAAACAGGATGAGCAGCAGGGGGGTTAGTTTGCATCTTGTGTCAAATATTAATGTGTAAAAAGCTCAAATGAACCAAAACATCTTGTAGAAACATTTCTCAAAGACGACATGAATAAATGTCACACACTGCATGAATACATGTGAAAGAGTGAGGAGTCAGTCGCTCCTCTTTGATGTTTCCTTCACATGTTTTTACTCAAACTGTATTTCCTTGTTTCCTCCACAGGTTTATTCTATTTCATGTCACCTTGATGACTTCCTCGTTGGCAGTCAGCTCACTTGGGCACTGAGGGCAAACCACAGTCAGCAGGAACAGGCTGCACCCAGGGAGCTTTGAGTCTATGAGCTCCAGAAGATGAGAGGCCACAAGAGCAGAGCTCAAAATAATGACTGCAGGTTCTCAGGGTCTCCTCCAGCTGAGTTGCTGAAGCCTGCAGGCTGAAGCTTTGGGACCGGGGGAACCACATGTCCCAGGAGTCTGACACACCGCGGTTTAAGGCATCAAAACACTGGGGCTGGAGAAGCTGCGAGGATTCAAGCAGAGGGCTCGCCAACAGGGGAGCTCTGATATGTATGCATAAAAGCTTGACGCTGCAGGCTACACGCCAGTCAGTCCACAGTCTGAGATTTATTACCACCGTCTGAATATTTCATTCAATAAGGTCTGATGATGGATCATCATGGTCTTGACTCATGCCTTTTCATTCATGATCAGTCAGATTTATTCAGTGTTTGCCACTGTGTCAGTTACAAAGCAAACTGGATGAAGCTCAATATTGAGGCGAAAGGCAAAGATACAGACGACATCAACTGCATGCAGAACCAAAGATCTTAAAAAACTTTGCTGCAACTTTTCTTCAAAATGCTTCGTTTCTCTCTAACGCCTGAAAACTCTGGTGACCCAACACCGCTACAAGAGTCTGAGAACTTTTCTCCCCTTTCCTCTACGTCACCACAAACACTCAGCAGCCGTGCAGCGTGAGACATCGAGTGCTAAACTTCCTCTGGGGCCTGAATACACGCCGGCATGTTGATTTTATTCCTCTTTCATCTTTTGTCTGCTTAGCCGCTATCATTCCTCTTAATGACTCTCTCTGTGTTTTGCTCCTACATTGATCTCAGCCTCTGATAGTTTTGCTGTGAGCACAAATGTTCTCATGAAAAGACATCCAGACTTTTGTACGTTTCACACACTGACTTTAATTTAAACATTTCATGTTGCAGTTTCCGCTCCTCACATCTGCACCTGCTGAGGATTTCTGCTTCGTCTGCAGAACACAAGCAGAAACTTTTCTCCAACAGATTTCAGCCGAGCAGACGATATGCTAACAGTATGCTAACATGCTAATGAGGAGGCTTTTGTTTCTAATGCAGGCAGAGCAGGAAGAATGAGCTCTATCACACATCTGAAGAGATAAAGAGTAATTAGTCAGAGAGGAGAGCGAGGCAGTGTCAGACATGTGAGATCAAGTGTTTTACACTCGGAGCAGAAAGATAAAAAAAGGCTTGTAGTTTTGATCACCAACACACAACTTCAGGCATGTCAGATGATGTGTCATGTGTCAGTGTGTGTGCATGCAGGTGATGCTTTTATATATAAGTGTGTGTGTTTGCAGCTAACATACGCCCGCACGAAAACACGCCCTGTGGCCCATCTCAGCAGGTTGCCCTCTGCGAGCAGGAGAAACTGTCGACTCGAACATGCTCTGAATCCGTCATTAAATTTTAAGGCAGAGTCAGAAACAGAAAACAGCACTTCTGTGTTATTTCCCCATGAAAGCAGAGCGGCTGATGTTCAGCCAGCCGGTGTGATGGTCAGTTCATCCGTCCTCTTGGAAAAGAGCAATCAACATTTTGAGCACAAATTGAACTCTTTGAAATCACTGGTTGTTTTCTTGGTGTTAAATTAAGTCTACAATATGACCCACATCATTTTTAAGATGTAGAATATTTAGCTTATGACCTTTAGTGACCCACCAGAGCTGAGCATGATCCTTGAGATTGGCACAAAACAAACCTCAGAATAAGAAGCTTTCACACAAATGTGCCTCCATTGGAACAAAAGCCAACATGTGTGCTTTGCTATAGTGAGCATTTTTTATTAGAGACAGAAATACTTCATATATTTTATGTTTATTGACAGTCATTTTCAAGAATAGACCCTGCTCTTACTCGCCAAACTCCTACCTTTACACTCTGTTTGTGATGTGAGATAAAATCAGTTGAGGTCTGTATTTGTTGGGTATTCCAAGCCGACCCTGGCTGCCAGCTTCCTCCTGCATCCAGCCCTCCTGCTAAGCTAAGCTAATCATATCCAGACCAAGTGCAGCATCCACTGCCAAATAATGAAGCCAATGCCAAAAACTAAGAGCACCTTAGTGCATAGTAAAGACTGACATTAATTGGTTTTGCAGCAACTCTGAGTTGCATGGTGCAGCTAGCTATCTGCAAAGTGTTACCTCTGCTACAAGTCACTGAGCCGGACCTCCAGGCCGTGTCAAGGCATCCTGAAAGAGGACGTTAGAGCATCAAAAATCAAAGAGTGGACAAAATAAAAAAAGCAAAAACAGAAGTTAGAATATAATGAGACACTACTTAGACCTGCAGCCCTGACAGACCATCAGCATTAACCCTCAGACCTGCACAAAGATCATTTTGTGTGTTTTCTGTTTTATTTTTCTCTAAATCCCTGAATGCAAACAACAATCCTGCTCAGACTGTTTCCCTAAGCGTGCAAATTAATGCTCTAAATATTTGGGTCTCATTGTAACTCCTCAGCTTCACTTCTTCTTCATGCACAGACAGAAAAAATAAGTGTTAAAAATGTTAACTAAACCATCAGGCCGTCCTTAAAGAAAGCACTGCTTTTTATTTTTGATATGCAAAAGTCTGGAATTCATTTGTTTTTATGTTAGCACCAAGAAGCGTGCACCTCTGTTCATCATATTATCTTATTATCTGACTCGTTAGCCATCTTAATAGCCGGTTAATGAGTCAGATAACTCCTCTAACAGGTGTTATCCTCGAGCTCTATCTCCTCCGGATATTATCACTCCTGCAGCCAAGATGTTGACATGGAAGGTCTTTATTTTCAGGCTCCACAAACTAACAAGAAATGTCAATTTGTCCTTTTCTCACAGTCTGCTGTCTGACTTCACCTCCTTACAGACATCAAATAAGAGGATTACCCAGCTGTTACAAGAAGTGCTTTCCTTTAAATCACCTCATGAAACATATAAGGGATCTGCTTTTCCTTTTGCTGCTGAATGAACCCGAGAAAGAAGCTCTAAGGTCACCACATCTAACCACTCATGTAAACATGACTGACCCTGAACATGTCAAATAATAAGTACAGCGTGTTAAGTGAAGGAGGCTCTGGTTCTGATGTGAAGGTGTGGTTGTATTAAATCTCCATCACAGCGTACTCAGACTGAACCAGGCAAAGACTTCCAGATATCTGAAAGTCAAAGGAGTTATTTTAGGAAAAGCAGAGGAGGGAAAACACACACGCCCGGCTTAAACAAAAGAGGACAGAAAGCTTCTCTGGTCCTGAAATCGTGTCCTAATTTTTCATAAGCCTGCTATTTGGAAGGAAAACTCAGAGTGCTCCCTTTTCTTTTGTTACCGAATATCTACTGATCTGCAGCCGCTCTCCTCTTACCAGAGATACTTTGGCACCGAACACTCCATAAATGAACACGTGCACTCTGCCTACATGGCCTCTCTCTGGTTCCCTCTTATCTCCTTTGGCCTTTAAACTGTCTCTCTCTCTCTCCCTAAACCTCTCCTCCTCTGTCCTCCTCCTTGCTCTCTCCCGACTGGACATGTTAACATTCCTTATCTATTCCATGTGGGAAACTAATGAGTGTCTGTGCATATATTGACATGGGTTCATAGTCATCATAGTCCCCATGTGATTCACACGTAAATGGAATTGAAATATCACAGATGTACTTCAACATGAGCTACCACCTACAAGCCAAGCATTCAGGTGCAGCTAATCAGACTGATATCAGCAGCTGACTGCAGATCAGACTCGGGTCTAAGGGACGTCCTCAGGTTAGCATGTTGTGACCAGTGTCATAGGGAACAATAGCTTCCCACAAACAGGTCCTGTATGAAGCAGAGAAAGCAAACAAACTGGAACTCCTGAAAAGTGCAGATGCTGATGCATTAACCGAGGATCAGTGGACGTCAGTGAGAGATCAACATCTCAAAATAAGTGCACACTATACTAGACAGTTTGTGCATGCACTCCTGCATGTTTATTCATGTGGAAATGTGTTATCCTTTAAAAAAATAATAAAATGAAACTCCAGAATAACCACTCTGAAGATGTCTCCTCCCAATAAGTCATGGTTTCAGAGCACACTGTTGTAGAAGTGCTGCATTTAATTGAATAATACATCTAAAAAGTCAAGATCTTAAAGTTCATTTGAAAAGCTAAATGTTAGAATTAAGTCTCAATGAAAGAATTACATTTTGCGATCAATCAGGTCTTTAGAAATTCATCTTTCAGCAGCCCGAGTTTTCAGCCATGGATCTTTTTTTCAAAGGATCATCAGAGAAGAAAGAAAACATCAAAGTGAAGTTTATCTTCTTAATTCTTGAACATTTCTGGGGACAAACACATTGTAACGTCTCCTGTTTGAACCACTGACGACACTTTGACTGTTGCAGAATTCATTGAGTTAGAGAAGACATGGAAAGAGAAACAGAGAATGATTTATTTTATGACTAAGCTAAAACACAATGTTCTCCGGGATGGGGCAACTTGTCAAACTATATTTAAATTTGTATAATAAAAGAATGGACGGATCTGCTGATCTCTCTTCAAACTAAAACTAAAACTAAAGACCAAACTTAGATCTCAAAGGAAAGATAACCTACATGTACCCAAAACTCCAAACCAGACCCTGAAGCACCTGCTGTCCTCTCAACCAAAGCTGGAGGTGTTGAGGCAAACTAAGAGCAGAGACCAGAATGAAATGCTCCTCTCACTGCAGCACCCTCTGTGTGTCTTTAAACTGATGCAGAGTGCGTGATGTTCAGGAGCTGATTCGGCACTGAGTGTATACCACATTTCATAAAGCTGGATTCCCCTCTCTTGAATTCTCATTTGCATGTCTCAGAAGTTTAATTAATGTCCTGAATCCTTAAAGAAAAAGCAGGAAGTACTTTTGCTCTCTGCTACAAAGTTTGAAGTTACAAAGAGCTGCTCTGCTGCACCGTCTCTCTGCTTCCCGACGCGTTTACAGAATAAAGAAACCTCCTGCAGGCACACGCTCGGCTTCAGACTCTCAGCCTGGTTTGTTTGGGATTTTTTTTAAAAAGAGTTCATGAAGGAAATTCTTTTAAAATGAAAAAAATGAAAGCAGAGGGTGAAGTGGAGCCGTTTTCAGAAATAAAAGATGAAGGAAGCGAAAAATGGGGCAGCAATAAAAACTAAATGTGGACTCTGAAACTACAAACAACGATTAAAGACGGATGGAGAACATTTTAAAGTTCTGATGCAGCCCTTTTCCCTCTCTACATCTTTCTTCTCTGCCTCCTCAGAGTCCAGCAGGACAGGAGGATCCTGATCAATCAATCAATCAATCAATCAATCAATCAATCAATCAATCTTTATTTGTATAGCGCCAAATCACAACAAACGTTATCTCAAGACGCTTTTACAAACAGAGAAGGTCTAGACCACTCTATGTCAAATTATGAACAGAGACCCAACACCAAGACAGGATCAGACTCAGTCTGACCCCACCTTAATCCACCATGAGCATTGCACCTCGCAGTATTTAGCTAGTTACAGTGGAGAGGACAAACTTCCTTTAACAGGCAGAAACCTCCAGCAGGACCAGACTCATGTTAGACACACATCTGCTGAGACCGTGTTGGGTCTTGAAAGAGGGATAGAGGAGAATAAGAGAGAGATGTGATAGTGATGAGACAAGTAGTAGAAGCTGTTGCCGCTGGAGTCCAGCACGTCCACAGCAGGAGGACGTCTACGGCAGCTCAGAGGAACCTACGAGACAAGGGAGCTCAGGGACTCCAGAAAGGTCTATGGTTTGTAACTTTAATGGGACAGGGAGAGTTAAAGTAAGTGATGAGGTGGTTGGGGGGAAGGGTGTGAGATAGGATCCCAGTGTGTCAGTCTAAGCCTATAGTAGCATAACTAAGACCTGGTCCAAGCCTGATCCAGCTCTAACTATAAGCTTTATCAAAAAGGAAAGTTTGAAGCCTACTCTTAAAAGTAGAGAGGGTGTCTGCCTCCCGGAGCTTGACTGGTAGATGATTCCAAAGTAGAGGGACCTGATAACTGAAGGCTCTACCTCCCATACTACTTTTAGATCCAGCACCATGAACACATCCTAAAGTTTTCATTGTATTTGTGAGTAGCAGACGAGCCCAAAGAAACTAAACTAACTTATAAACAAGTTTGTATAAAATGTTTTACAGTTCAATGATGGACGCTGAGCTTTTGCTGAATGAGAAAGATGTTAGTTTACAGACATCAGTTTGAAGTCTTATATTTGAGGCCTTCATCCTGATGTCTTACCCACTGCTGAATGTTTGAGTTCACTTTGGCTGTTTGTCAGTTATTGCACTTAAGTCTTAATTTTGTCACTGAGTCCAAATCTCTGATGTTCATCTCCACATGAAATTATTAAATCAGAATTAATGAAGCTCAAAGGTTGAGTTTACAAAGTGAACTAATAAAAAAGTCTGAGAGAAAAATGATAGAAAAACAGTTTATAAAAATCTCAGTTTATAAAAACCTCTCCTGAAAGTGAACAAAGCGACGAGCGGAGGAGAACGCCGGCTCAGGATCCAGAGCACAAACTGTCAGGATGCGTTTTGTGAAGATGCAAAACGACTCTGACACATATTGCAATATTCATCTGAAGGGTTTTCAGACATCAATAGATCTAAATTGATTCTGAAAGAAAATCAAGGTACTCTGCTTCTCCCTTACAAAACTGAAAAGCCTTTATTTTAGTGTCAGAGAGAAAAAGGAACGTTCAAACCCCTGTGCACGCTGCGTTCGCTCCTTTCAGCTCGAGAGGCTTCAGCTGGGTTGTTGTGCCACATAAAGGTAAAAACAGGTCTGTGTGTTTATTAAAGATGGATTATAGAATGCTAAGCCTTCTGCAGAGCTCAGTTCAACTAATGCTCAGCTCTGGCAGAGCTCCACTTTTTTGTCATCGTGCTTTGACTCTAAGAGAAATAAATGAGGTTTCTGCATGAATAAAGACTGTCTCTGTTTGGATGGCTGTCTTTGTACTCCAGACTGGAAATTATTCACAGGGGATTAAAACTAAGAGAGCATGACAGTCAACTCAGGAAAGAACACGGAAACTTTCAATTACAGCTTCAAAACAATAAAAGTGATGGCGAGAGTACAGTAAACTCCTGCTCACCTGTTTACAAGTAACTGCAAACACATCTAACTAAAAGAGGAGTGGATTTAACTCTATTTATCTCAATGTCACTTTGTTCCTGCAGCACAACACCTCGTCTGTCACCTCCTGCAGAAACCAAACTACTCATCTGTCCCTGCTCTCTTCACTAACCAGCCTCTCTGTGTTCAGATATCAAGACCACTCAAGATACTGTCAACTCTGCAACAGACCCAAGCTGGACACCCTCACACATCCGGTGACATTTCAGTCACAGACAAAGATTCTTCAAAGATTGGTTCAAGATCCTCCTAAGATTATCTCCCTTCTTGCTCTGTTTGGAAATCTCCATGGTCACTTGATGAACAACGGAGCAGAAGAAGAAGAGACTTTTGGCTACAGCTGCCCCTGTGTGTTTGTGGTTGAAGCTTTATCTTTAGTCAAGACATTTCCCTCCTCACCTGTTCAAACGTTTAATGCTTAAAAGGAACTGCTGCCATGCATACTTAGAAAATGATTTACAGAAACATCAGGGCTGCAAAAGACTGACTTAGGACAGCACAGCTGAGTGGTGCTGTTGTGTTGTTTGGTATGTTTTGGTTCGATGCTTCATCTCTTAAATTGAATGCATTCAAATGTTCGGTGTAACACAAGTACCTTCAGGGTGAGCAGGATTCCAACTCTAATTTGCATGAACACCCATTCACTAAACTGGGAGCGCCCTTCACTGTTTCTCATCCTCTCTTTCAGATCGACTTTTGTCCGTGCCACTTGGACCTGATACATCTGATACTCCTTTTCGACCGAGGCAGATTCAGAGCTGGTTCGGAGCCGGCACTCAATTAAGAACTTTCTGTGTTTTGACTGGAACCGGCTCCCAGTTCCAGAGCAGCTCCTACTCTTTGCTGGTCTAGATCCCAAACAGCTTACGTCAGGGGCGAGGGGCGGGGTTGCCGTGATCAAAAACACAAACCAAACGTGTTTCCTCCATCGTCCTGCAGCCAACAAATAAAAGAGACTAATGGATCCCAAGGCAAAGCAGCGGTCAGCCGAGGAGACATGCTGCCGTTGTCCGCCATCGTCGTTGTTGCGAGGGAAAGTTCACGCTAGCGCTGCTGGGAAAAGCGGTCACGTAAATCTGACGTCATGACGTGCCTGGTCTTGCCAACACGGCATGTTGGTTCGGGAGTTCAACCAGCTCCGAACCAGAGCGAGCAGCAGCCTGGAAATACAAGAGAGAGACTCTATCCTGTGGTGTGCCTCAGGGTTCTGTACTGGGTCCTATCTTATTCTCTTTTTATAATTTCTTCCACAGCTCATGTTGTGAATAATTTCATGAAATATTTAACCACTGTTATGCTGACAACACTCTATTGTATGTGTCTTCCAAGCTTGATGAATGCCCAACTTTCTGACTGCTAATAAGCACAGGATGAAGGACACCTTCCTTCAGACAAACACTGATAAAACAGAGGGCCTCATTATTGCTTCTGACAGCATTGCTAAATGTATCGGTTCCCTTTCTACCCCCGTTAAAACAAACCCCAAAACTCATTTTTGATCATGCAACACTTTTTGATATCAAGTCTTTAACCTGCTCATGAAACATTAAAACTAAAGTCCATGGTTTCAAAAGCAGAATAGGGAACGCTGGTTCATGCTTCTGTTTCTTCCTGGCTCAATTAGTATAATTCCCTTCCCCTCTCTCTCAATAAATCCTCCCTTGACCGTCTACAGATGATCCAAAACACTGCTGAAAGACCGCTAACCGGGTCCAGCAGGACGACCCAGATTGCCAATCAAATTCAGATGATTTAAAAGTTTAAAAAGCCAACGAATGTAACCTGGAGAGTTCTTCATGATCAATCATCTCATCTACAAGGATGGCTCTCTATCTGGTCTCTCCTCCTCCTCCTCACCTATCTCTCCTCATTTTTATCTCTCAGTGCTTTCTTCTAACACTCACCGATCAGTCCCTCTGTTTTTACTCTCCATTTTAACTCTGTCACTTTGGGTTTTAATCTCCTCTTCCCTCCTCACCTTTCCTCCCCTGCATTTCACCGCTCCCTCTCTGTCTCTGTCTCTCCTCCTCGATGTGTCAATACAGAGAGTGTTTGCACTCTCCTGCAGACTCCTCCTGTCAGTCTGCTTGTTCAAACCCCAGGGAGAACGGACTGGATTAATAACAACCTGCTTCAGCCTGTCTTCTCCCGGTGGACACGGAGAGGAAGAGAGGGAGGAAGGGAGGGAGGGAGGGAGGGAGGGAGGGAAATGTGGGTTTATATTCGACAGTGCAGAAGATGAGAAAGAAAGAGAAGGATGAGGGGTGTAAGGGTCTCATAGGGAATAAATGAAACCTATAGAGGAAGAAAGAAGGGGAATGGAGATAAAGAGAGCCTGCATGGATAGAAAGGGGGATAATAAAGAGGGTAGGAGAGGTAGGACCGTTAGTAATGGGATGTACAGATGAGAGAGGTTGCAGGCTGCAGGAGGAGCAGTTAAAGAGTTGTCTTCAGTGAGTCAGGGTGCAGAGGGGCCTGTGAGCAGATCTCCAGTGGGAACAACCTGGTGGAGTGTTAATTAGAAAATTATTTTCTCCTCCCTCTCTTCATTAGCACCCCGCTCTGCCTCCTCCTCCTCCCTCTTTCTTCTCCCTCTGTGTCTCCTTTCCCCCACACATCTCCATCCTTCTGTCTTTTAATTAACCTCGTTTCTTCTTCTTTTTTAATTAAGCAAAATGTCACCTTCACTTCACTCTTCGCCACCAAACCTCCGTCTTTCACACGTCGTCTTCATCTTCAAGAATAGACTCAGAAAGAAGCAGAAGTAACACATGTTATTTTATCTGCCTGGGAGTCAGACCCCATCTCATCACTGCAGCTCCAAACATGAGCGAGCATCACTCAATTAAAGGAGCAGCTCGCCCGGGGACCACCTGTTTAGCTGCACTAATGATTCATTATCCAGCCCGCCCATGAGAGGCTCTTTGTTGATGGGTCTGTAATTAGAAATAAATCTGTGCATAAGGAGAGAGTTTTGCATGCAGGGGGTGAAAACAGAGGTCTAACTTGGATGTTTGGGGATAAGGTCGGCGTTACACTTCACCCAAAAGTGATCGGATGAGACTGAGAGGAGAGCTTGGAGGTTAAAGAGCTTGATTGGAAAGAGATCCAAATCTGGGTCACATGTTTCCTCACTAATCTGCAGGTATTGGGAGCACCTGTGATGTTCTCCCTCAGCTGATTGAGGTTATATAAGGAGGTTGAGGTCTCCTGGTTCAGTTTGGGTCCTGCTCATCAGTCAGCTTTCTTTCTCCTCTGAGCTCTGTTACATTACATCTCTTTCTGTTGATCCATCAGTTTATTTACCCCACATCAGTGACTCCCATTTTGATAGAATCTGTTTCTGCACACCAGACATTCGTGACACATCATGGTTACTGAGCATGGACTCATAAGCTTCGTCTGAGGTGTCAGACTGATGCAAACACACAAAGGACTGAACCACAGATTTAAATCACAGAACATCTGTGAACCACCATCGCTTGACTGCAGGGTTTGGTTCACAGAAGATCAGGCCAAAACATGCAAGAAAGGTATCAAAAACATGAGGCAAAGGTGGAGTCAAAAACAGAAACATGGTGCACTTCTGACACATACCTTTGGGGCGGCAGTAGCTCAGTCCATAGGGGCTTGGCTTGGCAACTGGAGGGGCGCCGGTTCGAGTCCCAGCATGGACGAAGTTTGGCAAGTGGACTGGTGGCTGGAGAGGTGCTGGTTCACTTGCCTGGGCACTGACAAGGTGCCCTTGAGCAAGGCACCGGACCCCCAACTGCTCCGGGTGTGCTGGTTGATGGCAGCATCCTCACTCTGATGTCTCTCCCAAAGTGCATGTCCACTGCATGTTTGTGCATAAAATTGTATGAATAAAGTACGTTTCTTCTTCTTCTTCTTCTTCTTCTTCTTCTTCTAAATTCACTGAGACTTTAATGCTAGCTAACCACATGATTAACTAACAAAAACTGGAGTCTCACAAGCCTACAGACTCCATATACAGAGGAGGAAGGCTGATGAGGAGCAGGTGTACCTAATGAGACAGGTGAAACTGATCAGAGAGGGACAGACAGTCAGACAGACGGCAGCTGAAGACACCTGAAACAAGAGGAGGGCAGGGGAGGGATAAAACATAAACTGCTGCTGCTGAAACTTCTTATATAGACTACTAAGACCAAGATAGATCTCAGTTCTTGTATATTTATATATCACTCAGTTGCTATATCATTGTCTCACCTTCTGTTTCCATGACGGAGTTACACACCTGCAACGTCATTAGCAGACTCGTGCTGATTTCACATGTGTGCAGTATCATCATCAGTGCTTTAAATAAGGAGGATGTTAGCTTGCAGTGTTTTCTTTGCAAGCTGTAGGAAGCTTCCTCATGGGTTCATTTTACAAATACAGCGTTGTAAAACTGGTTAACCCTTTTGGGGCGATGAGACCTTAAAGAAATGAAACAGGAAACTTCTTCTGTTCGTCGAGCTCTCAGATTCTGGGACAAATGTTTCCTAAAGGAAGGAGCAGGAATTAAATAAATTAGTTTAAAGTAAAGGGTAAGAATGAAATCTGTCAGGGGGAAGGCCTCTCCCTACTCTACACCCTCCAAACATTTAACAGAGAACACAAACTTTGCTTTTAGAAGTGACACTTCAGCATCAAAGGCTTCAACTCGGGGACGTCACTCAGGATGTCTGTTTGACGGTGAAGCCTTACAGAACCTGCACCTTCATAATCCCAAACTTAATGAAGGAAAAACTGAAAGACAAATCCACCGTGACATTAAAATTTCATTTGAACTCCTCATGAACTCCCCAACGCTGAGTTTAACAGGCGCACAACAAATCCTGTTTTCTAACAGGTGCTTGACCTGATTAAAGAAACAACCTGTATGAAAGTTACACACACACACACACAAACACACACACACACACGTCCAGTGTTTGTGGAAATGACATAATACAGCTAAACTGACACAAACACAGCCCTTATCTTGCAGCAGTGTGACCATGAATCTTGTCATTGAAGATGGATTTCAGAGCTTTGATTAGTTTAAGTTGTGTTTTCAGTCTTGCAGCCAAATTCCACCAGATCTGTGTCCGGTCTATCTCTGATCCGTCATGGCACCGGATCTGATAGGTTTCTATTCTAGTCAATGTTAACTTCCTCTGAATCCGCCCTGTTGTTTCGACCGGACACGGATCTGGTGGAGGTCTGATATCAGACCCAAGAAGACGTGCTCTCCACTCCACCTCTGCAAACTGACTTGCATCAAACAAGTCAGTCTGCAGTTAGAGAAACACAGACACAACCACCGGCGTACTGCACTGTAAAACCCTGTGAGTCCTTCCCTGACGCTTTGAGCGGTTTTATTTTAATCAGAGTTTTTAGTCGAGGCTTCATTAACACAACAAAGAGATGCAGTGTCATGTGATGCCGACACCCTGAGGACAGGTAACTGGAGACACCTCTGAAATGAAACAATGAAGGGGGTATTGTTTGTAGGAGCTGTGTGGAAATTAAAAAGAGACATGTCTGCAGAGTTGTGTTTGGACCGCCCCAGATCAGGCAGCACGGTCCCTTAAATCTCATCTTGGAGCTTGGGCAGAGCTGTCCATGTTCATCATGAGCTTAACATTCGTACCACACTGTACGAGGACTCTGGGACTACAACAAACAGATCAACAAACTGAGAGGGATGCTTCCTGACAGACGTGAGGATGCTTTCAAACCTGGACTGTTTGGAGAAGTTGGACATATGAGAATCTCCTCTCCTTGCTGCTCCAAATCAAACCACGACTCCTTCTTTGGCAGGTTAACTGGCTGACATTAGTAGCCATCTTGGACTGTTCTTCCCACAATGCCAAGTGTGATCAGTTCACATGGTGTTTATTTGCACCATGGGATAAGGAGAAGAAACACAAAAAGACCCAGTAGAAAAATACAACTTGCCTGAGTCAGAACAAAGCAAACAAGCTGCAGGTGAAACAGCACCCGTATACTCATTTTTAGTGTGCACTGTACAGAACATGCACTGAGCTTTCTCATGTGTGCTTGGCTGCAGAATCCCTTTTCTAAAATCCATAAACATCCAGATACAAGCACCTGAAGAAAACACAGGAGGGTTACTGAGAAAAAGCATGTTGTAGTCTCTGATATTATCCCTCATCTGACTGTTTGCATCAGGGTTTGAGGCTGACTCCTCCTGCATCGAGTTCCCATCATGTTCTCACTTTGAACTCTATTATTTTGGGGATTTCTCACCTTCATGATAAGACGTCTGAAGAGAGACAGAACATGTTGCAAAGGTTTCAAGGCCAAGAGTCGAACTAGTAACCGCTGTGATGAGGCCTGTAGCTTCTTCTAGCGCACGCTGAGCCTAACCGGCGCCCTCGTGTGCTCACTTCTGATGAACCACGCAGCTTCTCAGAGGAGGCCTGCTCCTTTGTCTGCAGAATGAAATATGTTGTCTCTGTTGCAGACTAGCCCTGCCTCATCAGGAGAGGGTTATTTATCAGCTTTTTGTATTTGCAGCCAAAGTCTCATTAAGGGGGTTTTATTCAGGGGTTTTGAACCCTCTGACTCGGTCTTGTTGACATGCATTAGGGTTAAAAGGTTGTTGCTGCATGAAGGAACACATGCATCGTCTGCAGGACCTCCTTGTTAACCTTCAACATTTTGTTTACTCAAAAACAAACATATTTTCCCAGAGGTCATGTAGTCACGCTGATGGTTCTCTTTCCTCATTTTCATGTTAATTAAACAATCCGGTTATTTATAATTATTATTATTTTGCATCTTATTTTTTCCTCCAGCACCGAGCCCAGTTTATCTCAGATCTGTTAGGTGAGAATGAGTCAGCTTGTGTGGTACAAAAGAAAAGTTCTGATTAAAAAAAACTAAAGTTGGGATAACATTTCCAAAGACCTCCTGGAAATCTTTTCCTCTGTTGCTTTAAATAACATCAAAAAGGAGTCTCACGAAACACTGAGCCTCCTCTAATGAAGGACTTTCAAATATTTCATGAGCAGCCAACACAACCTTAGAAAAGTTTCCTCCGGTATTGCATGAGACATTCGATCAGCTGATGCATCTTTCAACCCAAAATATCTTTGGAGGTCACACTGTTCAATCATTTTAGAAAATTAACCCTTCAATAAAAAGGTGGAGCTTTTAAAAGGTTGACTCCTGCAGGTTTTTGTGCTCTCTGCAGGATAAACGTCACGTGACCGATCATCTTTACATCCCGGGGTACAGAGGCAGCGACACAAATGTTCCCTCTCTACAGTTTGATGCAAAAAACAAACTTTAATCACATGTAGTCTGGGTTTATGAAGTTAAAGGATAACTAGAGTTTATTTTTTGATCTAGTGTTTGCTACCAACACTCAGTTTGAAAGCCTTTATCACAGCAGCAGACTCCAAGGATGCACTTTTTAAAAGACAGACTCTTTGAGATGTCAGATGTGCAAGTGCTGTTCTGAGGTTTCTGGTCACTGCAGGTGCATCATGGGAGCCACAGACCGTCAGATGCTCCTGGTGTTCAGTGAGAGAGCAGGCATTCATGATGATGAGAAATCAAACGAGTCGACAGCCTGAAGCAGCCGGAAACTGTTGTCGCTGTGAGGCCAGCGGGACAGCGCAGTGCTGACCAACACAGAAATAACTCAAGCACAGACGTTCAAGCTGAACTCATGGAGAGGGAGAGGGAGAGGGAACAGAGGGGCCGGTGTGGTGCTGAAGTTAAAGACATCAGAGTGATACAGAGCGAGTGTTTGTTCTCCTATAAAGTGTTAGAGGTGGATATGAAGAGTAGCGTTATGGAATGAGATTAAAAGTGACCTAAAAAGGAGAGTAAATAAAACAAAGTGTGTGTTTAAGTTGATGCATGAGGGGAACCTTCATGTGTTCGTCCTCTGTGGATGTAGACCCACTCCTCTGTAAATATGAACGCTCATTCTAAGTTCACAAAAATAATGATCTCTATATTCAGGTGATAATACACTAATTTAAACATACTTGTGAATATTATATTCCATTTCTACCAAGTATGTTCTGCAAAAGGCTGCTAAAAACTACCCACTGTACCTTTAAATACTTGAAGAAACTTGCACTGTAACTTTTATTTAAATAAATCATTGGAAGATGGGTTCATATACCTTGCATTTTACATTTTATGTACTTTATTTCTATCTTTTATTTTAATTTCAATAATTCATAATGCATTTTCAGCTTATTTTATAATACATTTTTGCATTGATTTACTTTTGATTTCTGTCTTGCCATTATTGTTTTGTTTTTGTCATTGTTTTAATGTTTGTCCGTCCATTTTTTATTGATTTTTCTAAGTTGTATTTTTGTCCTTTTTGCCTTTATTTGTTAGGACAGCTGAAGAGAGACAGGAAATATGGGGAGCAGAGAGTGGGGGAAGATATGCAGGAGATGGTCAACCGGCCGGGAATCGAACCAGCGACCCCTGCAACAAGGACTGTAGCCTCTGTATGTGGGGCGCTTAGACCGCTAGGCCACCAGCGCCCCTCCGTCCATTTTCATGTGCTTTTATTTTCACTGTAAAGCACCTTGAGCTCACGTTTCACACATGGACATAAACACACATACATCTCAGTCAGACGCCTTTATACACTTGCAAAACCTGCAGGCAAGGCAAGAAGGCAAGAAGGCAAGAAGGCAAGAAGGCAAGAAGGCAAGAAGGCAAGAAGGCAAGAAGGCAAGAAGGCAAGAAGGCATGAAGGCATGAAGGCATGAAGGCATGAAGGCATGAAGGCATGAAGGCATGAAGGCATGAAGGCATGAAGGCATGAAGGCATGAAGGCATGAAGGCATGAAGGCAAGAAGGCAAGGCAAGAAGGCAAGGCAAGAAGGCAGGAAGGCAAGAAGGCAAGGCAAGAAGGCAAGGCAAGTAGGCAAGTAGGCAAGAAGGCAAGAAGGCAAGAAGGCAAGAAGGCAAGAAGGCAAGTAGGTAAGAAGGCAAGAAGGCAAGAAGGCAAGAAGGCAAGAAGGCAAGAAGGCAAGAAGGCAAGGCAGGAAGGCAAGGCAAGAAGGCAAGGCAAGAAGGCAAGGCAGGAAGGCAAGGCAAGAAGGCAAGGCAAGAAGGCAAGAAGGCAAGGCAGGAAGGCATGGCAAGAAGGCAAGGCAAGAAGGCAAGGCAAGAAGGCAAGGCAAGAAGGCAAGGCAAGGCAAGGCTATTTATAGAGCACCTTCCAACAATGAAATTGTATATGCGGCCAGTTATGTCTCTCTCTGTGTACTATGTAACTTAACGTACATAGTAAATAGTGTTGGGTCTTATTATTTATTTAAATTAGGAGGGATTATTCTAAATAATCAGCCCCCCTTTGCTGCTCTGAACTCTGTAACTTGCAGTCTTACTATCCCACCAGACACAGAAACACAGCTGATCTCGTCTTAACAGAGATGAACCTTTAATCATTCGATTAATCCCAGAACTTCCTCTCAAGGATTCAGACTCATACATTGAATCTTTCCTGTGTCGAGTCGCAGCCCAAAGCTGGCTCAGACCTCTTGACCCCCCCCCCCGCAGGATGCCTGTATGCCCAAAATGTAATTGTAGATCCAATATCAGGTTCATTCCATAACGCCGTACATTGTTAGAAAATACCCAATTTAAAATATGACATTAAACAAACATAAGGATGAAAACATAAAATATTTAAAATATAAGATCAAGAAAGAAAGAAAGTAAATCTAGTTACAAAACTTAGTTAAAACTCAGTTTGTTAAGAGAAATTAAAAGTTTGTAGTTAGATAGCAGGCGGTGAAGGAGTCCTGCTGCTTCTCTAACTGCTGGAGTTAGAGGCAGACTTATTTTTCAAACTCTACACACGACACAAGATAATATGTTGGACTGAAGCAGCCTGATCTGTTCTTGAAAGGATGTGTGGAGGAGTGTCATCTTTACAGCTATTTCTACAAATTTACATCCTCTCTTATCTTCATCTTGCTCTCATGTCTGGATCTACGCCACTTTAAATTAAATTCAACCATCACACCGTCTTAAAATAAAGTGCTGTCCAGAAGAAGAGACGAATCCCTGAATTAGAAGATGTGAAAATGTCAATCTGACGTCGTTTTCAGGGATTATTTCCTGACAGAGACTTGTGCTGCTTGACTGAATGGAAGGGAAAACATTAAAATAAATAAATAATGAGACTTTTCTCCGCTCTGGCAGTCGACTCGCTTCCTGTCAAATCAAGACACATTAATCCACTTTTCATCACAACCCTGACACACGCAACCTGCACATCATGCACGCGCCGCAGAGTCGAAGTGACTCCTAGAAACACGCGAGGGGATGTTGAGTGGAGCATTCATGATATAATGAGATTCTCTCTCCAGGAAATGAGCAGCTTCAGAAGCACATGTTCACATCTGATTATCTGTGTTTGTGAAGCTTGTTATCGGCTCGTTATCGGCTCATCCTGAATATGTCCTGTTGCAAAAATGTCATCGACGCAGGGAAAAGCTCTGAGCCAATCACAACATTTCTGCAGAGATATAACTATTAAACAAAACCTAGCTGGTGCATTATGTTCACACAGAGTTTATTAGAAAATAATACAAACGAGACAGGGCTGCACGGTGGTGCAGTGGGTAGCACTGGTGCCTCACAGCTAGAAAGTTACTGGTTCGAATCCCCGGCCGGGCAGGTGCCTTTCTGTGTGGAGTTTGCATGTTCTCCCCGTGCATGCGTGGGTTCTCACCGGGTTCTCCGGCTTCCTCCCACAGTCCAAACACATGCTCACCAGGTTGATTGATCACTCTAAATTGCCCGTAGGTGTGAGTGTGTGCGTGAATGGTTGTCTGTCTCTCTGTGTTAGCCCTGTGATGGGTTGGCGACCTGTCCAGGGTGTACCCTGCCTTCCGCCCAAAGCCAGCTGGGATAGGCTCCAGCCCCCCGTGACCCCTAACGGGATAAGCGGTCAAGATAATGGATGGACAAACAAGACAAAGGAAGTGTGTGTGATGGAGGTCAACACACACACACACACAACAAACTTCTCCCTCACTCTCCATTATCCTTTATCACCAGCTCCATCATTTCTCTGCAGACCAAGGGTGCAAAACGTGACTCTCACATATTCACACAAGTTTATTTAAATGTATAATAAGCTTGCCAATAATGACATGTCAGTAAGTCAGATGTGCTTTTAAGCAAAGTTTACAAAGTAATGAGTCGCTCCAGCCTGTCTTCTCCTTCCTTAAAGGGGGATTTCAGTTTTTTTGAAGTGGGGTCGTATGAGTTACAGTACACTATTGCCCCTGCTAGCCACAATGAGTGCCGGTGAGCTCTTCCCCTTTAATGAGAACATTCCCAGAGGACCTGCAGGTAAGCTAGGCTATTCTCTCTGTGGACAGGGCCTCCTATTTTGCGTAATTTCGCCAAAGTTGAGAAAATATGGTCCAGGCACTCATTACGGTGCAATTGCATGCACCAGTAAAAAAAAATTGGAGCTCTTCAGTTTGCCGTCAGTCTTTGTTTTGGGACTATTTTCAGACGCACCTCGCAGACCGGTGTTCTTCCGCTGCATGAGCACGGATACACGCCGATCAGCTGTTTGGATCAACAAGCACGTAGCAGGATCAAGTAGCAGTATCGGTCTTTAGAGTGAATTAAACTCACTTTTCTGCACATTTAAAAGATGGTACATACCTGTATTTATCCCGGCTGTTCAAACAAGCAGACCTCCTGTAAGGCAGGGAACTCTGGATGATGAGTGATGCAGACTGGAGCCGTATGTGAGCCGCTGGGATCCTCTGATTCAGAAAGGTCCTGAAGTTGTCACTAAGTCCCTCTCCTGACAGCAGAAGCTCTCTGGGTTCGTTGGCATTGGCTCACAGTTTACACACCGGCACCACCAGGTAACGTGGGATCTCTCCTGCTACAGAACTTTCTCCCCTCTCTTCTTCTTCGTTGGTACGTTGGGTCTGCATCTGGAGTTCCTCCTCTGTAAACTCTGGTTCATAGAGGGATCCTCTTGTGTCCACAGTGAACGGCATGTCATCGTCGCTGTCAGAATCACTCATTTCTGCAGTTTGTAGTTTTTGTTCCTAAAAGTGTTTACTGCTAAAAATGCTACGTGCTTGTTGATCCAAACAGCTGATCGGTGTGTATCCGTGCTCATGCAGTGGAGGAACACCGGTCTGCGAGGTGCATCCGAAAATAGTGCCAAAACAAAGGGGGTTTCTGACGGCACACTGAAGAGCTCCATTTTTTTTTACTGGTGCATGCATTTGCACGGTGATGAGTTCCTGGACCATATTTTCTCAACTTTAGCGAAATTACGTGAAATAGGCGACCCTGCCCACAGAGGAAATAGCCTAGCTTACCTGCCGGTCCTCTGGGAATTTTCTCATTAAAGGGGAAGAGCTCACCGGCACACATTGTGGCTAACAGGAGCAATAGTGTACTGTAACTCATGACCCCACTTCAAAAACACTGAAATATCCCTTTAAATGCACCTTCATTCTAAGTTTCCTATAAATATTGAAATAAAATCATCATTTTGTATGTTGTTGGCCACTATAACTGAAGTAACATCTGATATTGTGACAGTCCTTCTACTTGCTTATCTTAGAAGAAGAAACCAAACAGAGAAAAGTACTTTATTTCAACACACACTGCCCCTAAAAACCCTTTCAGGTCCCTTCAGCGCAGAGAGAAGTCCATCATAGTGAAATAAAATACCCGTAACGTTATCATGAAATCTGTCGGGTCCCTAAAGTTTGTGTGCACACTTTTAGTTGTACCTCAGAATAAAGTGGTTTATATAACAGGTATGCTCTGATGATCTGCAGTGCTCCTCTTGTGTCTTGCACTGCAGACTTTATTCATGTGATGATGCCATGCTTCCACTATTTTATTTACTTTGGAGAGTGCAGTGTTGTCACTAGTAATATCAATGAAGGCTACAGCTTGGAATACAAGACCCAACATGAAACATATAGTGTAAATATATCAGATTTTAAAAGGAGCACACGATTTAAACCCTCTTGATTAATGCAGAGGTCTTGGTGTATCTCAAAACCTTGTTCTAAAACGACTTCCTCGTTCCCCTCCGAGCCCTCTTTGACTCCATGCTTCCTCTTCCTGACACTTCCTGTCAGGGGCCTTACTTGAGTTCAAACACGATCAACTTTTCATGAGTGTTTCTTCATGAAAAATGCAGCGCTCAGCTGTCCTCCCATCTCTTGACTCTATCCTGAACAAGTTTTTTACAAGCCTAACAGTGCTGACACTGATCTGCGTGAGTTTATTTTCCATGGGACATCTCTAACTAACTTCTGAAGAGCTTATGTGCCGCTGTTCTGTGGCTGCTTCACTGCACTGCAAGAAGTTTGTGTCACCAAGTAATCAAGTAATTATGTCTCTCCGCCTCTCGCTCCAGGAAGTTCACTGAGGTTAACTTCATGAAGGGAACAGGAACTGATTTATTTTCTATCATGAGACACAAATGGACCGGACAACTTTTTGTGGCATATACAGAAACAACAGGGAGGTGAAGTTTCATTTCTTCATGGCACATTGCACAGAGAGTGAAACATCAGTTTACAGCACAGAGACTGATGTTTGAGAGGAGTTTCAGTGGATGCAAAAACATAAAATGCTTTCTGTTATTGGCAATTTGACATATATTTTTAAACCTGGGTCAAACATCTTACATGCAACAATCAGGTGATGTGCTTGAAACATGAAAAATGGGCAAATGTAACTTTGTAAGTGACTTTGAAATGGGACAGATTGTAAAGGGGGTTGTTCAAGGTTCGCTGTGGTCAAAAGGTGGTCCAAGGTCATGAGCTGCAAAGGCTCATTGGTGCACATGGGAAGCAAAGGACTGTCGTCTGATGCAAGAGCAACTGTGGTGCAAAATGTGACCTTTGACACAAGAATAAGACTGAGTCATACAAGAAATAAGTTGCATTTAAAAGTATGTTTGAACCCTTAAATTAAGCCATCCATCCATCAATCCATGGGGGCAGCAGTCTCAGCAGGGCAGCCCAGACACTCCCAGGCCAGCTGAGAGATATAATCTCTCCAGTGTGTCCTGGTTCTTCCCCGTGGCCTCCTCCCAGACAGACGTGCCCGAAACACCTCCCCAGGGAGACGTCCAGGAGGCATCCTGACCAGATCTGGCTCCTCTCGATGCAGAGGAGCAGCGGCTCTACTTTGATGTCTGAGCTCCTGACCCTCTCTCTAAGTCTGAGCCCGGACACCCTGCAGAGAAGGCTCATTTCGGCCGCTTGTATTCGCGATCTTGTTCTTTCGGTCACTACCCACAGCTTGTGAGCATAGGTGAGGGCTGGAGCGTAGATTGACCGGTAAATTGAGAGCTTTGCCTTCTGGTTCAGCTCTCTCTTCACCACAACAGACCGGTACAGCGTCCGCATCACTGCAGACGCCACCCTGATCCGTCTGTTAATCGTGAACAAGACCCAGAGATACTTAAACTCCTCCACATGGGGTAAAGACTCTCTTCGGACCTGGTGTGGGCAGGCCACCCTTTCTGACTGAGCGCCATGGCCTCAGACTTGGAGGAGCTGATCCCTCATCCTAAATTAATCCTACATATGAGAACTTGTACATGTCACTTACAAGACCTCATGTCAGAGCATAACAGCTATCCTATGTCGTGGAGAGAGAAGGTCACATGAGGAGACAGGAGCACAAATCACTGCAGAAGAAGAATGGATAAACGTTAAGAGGGGAAAAGGGATTGAGTCGTTTCTCCATTAGCAGTAAATCCACAATCCAACAATGGAGCATCACAGCTCTCCTTTAGCCAACTAGCCGCAGGGCTACTGTGCTTGAACCAAGCCATCTGTCACAACATAACCTTGCTGGCTAACAAGCTAGCTAGCTGTTTAAAGCCATATGTCACATTGGCTCTTTGAGCTCACTGTAAGGCTTTCATTGGACAAACATATGTCCTGTAAATGATCCATTAACTCAGTCACAGATCATTCTCCTCTACTGCTAGCAGCTTTAGCTTTCAGTCATCTCCACATTATCCCTGTGACTAAATCCTCACGGCCTACAACTGTCTCCCTCACGCAGCTCGTCTGACTCAACCTCCGGCTACATTTAAACTTGACCGGTTAAGAAATCTGCTGTGAGGTGTTTGGGGAACAACAGTCACTTTATCATGTTGAATCAGGAGTTCTGTACGTTAGTGTTCTTGAATAGTTTTGACACTAAACACTGTTCACTAATTTAGAAAACTCAGCTCTCCTGACCAGATTAGAGGCACATGATTATGTCACATTTCCTCCCCACAAGGCTAACGTTTAGCAGCCATGTGTCGTATACATCACTTCACTGCCAACTGGGCTCACACTGGGAAGAAGCACGCTACCACTTAGCCCTGGGAGGGCTATATTCGGTCTGAGCACCGCAAGGCTCATTTATCAAACACACAGAGTTGTTATCTGTGTGACTTTTCTTAAGGCTTCTCATCAGTTGACGAGAGAGCCACTTTTGTTGCTGCAAAATTAATTGAATAACATCACGGCCCTATGCCAAACTCACTTTTGAGGTATAAAAATAATCAGTTAAAGCTGTTTTTACATGCATTTGGGTTCTGAAAGCTCCATGAAATGTTCCCAGGTCTTACCTGAACCTTTTCATGCAAGTCCTGAGTAAAGTTTCTGCAGGAATTCAAAGTGAGCCAGCAGGTTGAGGGTAATGACGTTAATTTCATGCAACTGGTGTGATATTTGTGCAAGTAATGAAGCTGCTTCACACTCCTTTGTATTCTTTTCCACTCATTGATACTGTCAATAAGTCTAGCAACACATCACATTTAATATATACAGTATATTTGTTGTGTCAGACCCTGCTTGCTCGCCATATTGGATATCTTGTGAACACACGCGGCGTCCTTTTGGCATCATGCCCTGCCTCAGTAGACCCCATCCCTCACCCCAGACAGGAGCAAGCTGTGCTAAAGCTTCCTCGAAAATTTCCAGGAGTGCATGTGTGAAAATAACTTATCTCTTTGTCATAAAGATAAATAAGCTTGCTGGTATATTTTTTTTCAGCATCAATGCACTTACTTGACAAAAGCTAACAAGAAAATGTCCCAGAGTGTCTGAGCACAAAGCATCATCATTTTTTCCTCGGGACAATCAGAACCACTTCATCAAGACAAACCTGCAACACTTCACCCAGTTTTCATTCAGTGTTTGTGCTTAGAGGTAAAGCACTGTAATTAGTTTACCACTGAAGTTAATGTGAGCCAATATGGCGATGTTAATGTGAGGTAGTTAGAGACTTAGCTCAATGACACAAACAGCCTATTCTGTCCTCTGTGGAACCAAAAGTCAACATTATGTTAAATTAATCCAGTCTGTAATTTTTAAAGAGGCTTGCACTTTGACCATCTGTTATAAGGTTTGCATCTATTTCAGGATGTTTGTTACAAGCAACAAGAGACTTGGTGAGGGGAAGCATTTGCAAATGGATTTTGGATGAGAACGTGTCGGAGATGTAAATGATTGTGACCAGCAGATTGTATTTATTGTTCGATATTGAATGTGGAGGTTTTGAACAGCTACACTGCAAAAACTCAAAGTGAAATTATCTCATTTTTAGTCTAAATGTCTTCTCCCTCTTGATTTAAGATACATTTACTGAACAAGTAACATTTGAGCGAGATAGAGGGACTTGTTTTAAGACATCTTAAATATGTTGTTAAGTCAAACAGTCTTGAAATGATCTTGTTTTGAGTTTTAATTTAGAAGAAACAAGGTTTATTTAACATTTCAGACATTTATGATCTTATTTGTAGAAGACGGATAATCTTTATTTAAGACAAACACTTTACTTGATTTAAGGAAATGACTTTTATTGGTGAATCTATCAGAAAACAGATCCATTGATAAAAGAAAGAAAGAAAGAAAGAAAGAAAGAAAGAAAGAAAGAAAGAAAGAAAGAAAGAAAGAGAAGTTGTTGTTTTAAAGGGTGGGTTTCAGTTTTCAGACACTGTTTCTTTAAATCAGATATAAATCTTCCTCCTCAAACTCCATGCATACAATGAAACAGCTCCTTTAGAGCAGAGCTGTCTTCTCCTAAAGAACAACATGACTGAATATTAGTATATCCAGCTCACTGTGAGAAGACATTATATCTCAACATGAGACAATTCAACTTTGTCATCTTATTTCAAGAACAAGATGGTCTTAAACCTAGAGAAGTGCCGCTATAATACAACTCAAATTAAAGTGAATATATCTCAAATGAAGAAGTTTGTTCTTTTGAGTGAAAAAATATTAATTGTTATCATTCCTGTCTTATTTTGAGACACTAAGCTTTAACATGCTGGTCAAATATTACTTAAAATAAGTTTCCCTGCTAATTGGAAGATCACAGTTTTCTAAATTTTACATCTTATTTTAAGAAATCTTACCATGCAAATTTTCCCTTGTCCTATTGGCAGATTGTTTTGCTTATTTCAAGGTAAAAGTACTTTGAAATAAGTCTTTTTTCTTGTTTTTGGAGGGGCATTTTTTTCCAGTGTGGTTTAGGAAATAACTGACCCTTGTTTTAAAAAGTACTGTTTCTAAAGCATTTGTTGTTTGTACGAACCAATCAGCTTTGGGCTGAGTGTTCACTTCCTGACTAAACCTGACAATCCTATAAAGTATGGAGCTGTGGTATCTCATTTCTAAGCATTTCTTTCCATCATTTGATCGTCATCAGACACCCAGACATTTGATTTAATGTCAGCCTGAATGTTTTAGGAAAGTGAAAATGTGTTTTCAACAAATTCACAGCAAATTAGGATCAAACCAAAGCCTGAAACAGTCAAACAACATTCTGATGGAAAATGTGCACATATATATCTTCCACTCTTTGAATGCATCCCAGCACAGATGTCATTTGATCTGCACATAATAAATCTGTCTAATGGGCGTCTCAGCGTCTTTGTGTCTCAACAAGCTGATCGGATTCATCCAGTCTGTGCTGGGACATCAGAGACTGTTCACTCACATGTACACTCTCCTAACCTCTGAGGTCATCGCGCTGAGATATCGGATCATCTCTGTCCTGATCAGTGAAGCAAAGACTCGTCAGACGTTAGCCCGGCCTGGCCCGCAGAGACTGGAGGGGAACAGACTGCTTGTTTCATTGCTGTCCAGTGCAGAAAGAAAGACATCTGAGCGGCGAGGCAGAGCGGAGGCCATCACACTGCAGGGACGAGCTTCTCGTTAGGTCAGCTCATTAGAGCACCTCGTTAGGACACGTCCTGCGCCATTAATTTGGGCGGCTGGCCAGACAGAGATAAATGGGAGAAGTTAGCTTGGTTAGAGGGAGGGAGGGACGGTTTCTCTCTAAATCTATTACAAATATATATGTGTGTGTGTTCATCCTGTCTCACAAACCGGAGACCTCATTCTAGGCCCCATTAGGCGATGACTGGTGGCAAATGGGAGGATGAGAGCGAGAAGGAGAAGGAGAAGGAGAGACAGATAATCAGACACATTTAGCCAATTTGACATCGACCTAGGATTGAAAAAAAGTCACCTGATGAAAAAGTTACTAGCTGTTGAGCTTTAATCTAGATGTCTCCTTTTATAAATCTCCATAAAACTTTTATTAGACTTGTTTATATTTGATTCCATTTGTAGCTTGTACTTATGGGACAGAAGAACAAACCTCACCTCCCTAATGGACTGCCAACTACCTCAGAGTACAACTTGCAAAAAAAACAACATGCAATAACAACTGCAACAATAACAATAATATGCAAGGATAAACTGTGTTAATGCACATTGCTATTGTTGCAGAATGTGCAGTAATGACACAAGCACTCCTGGAAACATCTAGGAAACTTTAGCACAGCTCTCTGAGGTCTGAGGTCTGAGGGATGGGGCCTAAAGAGGCGGGGCATGTGTTCACAAGATATCCAAGATGGCTGGCAAGCATGGTCTGACACAATGGTTGCAATGCCACGTGTTAGTGGACATAGACAGTATTAATGAAGTGTGAAGCAGCTTCATTACGTGCATGAACATCACACATGTTGCACAACGTTTGCATGAAATAAATGTCACGTCACGTCCCTCGACCTCTTGCTCACGGTGAATTCTGCTGTGTCACACGTCTGCTCACCTTGATCTCTTGCAGAAACTTTACTTGGGGCTGTCAGGATAACAATAATGATAACAATGTTCAATAATAACAATCAAATTTGTGGAATTAATCAATCAATCAATCAATCTTTATTTGTATAGCACCAAATCACAACAAACGTTATCTCAAGGCGCTTTTACAAACAGAGCAGGTCTAGACCACTTTATGTCAAATTATGAACAGAGACCCAACACCAAGACAGGATCAGACTCCGTCTGACCCCACCTTAATCCATCATGAGCATTGCACCTTGCAGTATTTAGCTAGTTACAGTGGAGAGGACAAACTTCCTTTAACAGGCAGAAACCTCCAGCAGGACCAGACTCATGTTAGACACACATCTGCTGAGACCGTGTTGGGTCTGGAAAGAGGGATAGAGGAGAATAAGAGAGAGGGAGAGGTGATAGTGATGAGACGAGTAGTAGAAGCTGTTGCCGCTGGAGTCCAGCACGTCCGTATCAGCTGGAGTCTGGAACGTCCACAGCAGGAGGAACCTACGAGACAAGGGAGCTCAGGGACTTCTAGCAAGGTCTATGGTTGGTAACTTTAATGGGACAGGGAGAGTTAAAGGAAGTGATGGGGGGTTGAGTGGAAGGGGGTGAGACAGGATCCCAGTGTGGCAGTCTAAGCCTATAGCAGCAGAACTAAGACCTGGTCCAAGCCTGATCCAGCTCTAACTATAAGCTTTATCAAAAAGGAAAGTTTGAAGCCTAATCTTAAAAGTAGAGAGGGTGTCTGCCTCCCGGACCCTGACTGGTAGATGATTCCAAAGGAGAGGGGCCTGATAACTGAAGGTTCTACCTCCCATACTACTTTTAGAGACTTTAGGTACAATGAGGAGGCCTGCATGTTGGGAGCGTAGTGTTCTAGAGGGGTGATAGAGCGCTATGAGCTCTTTAAGATATGAGGGTGCCTTGATGCAATGTGCAATAACTGCATTGAAAATCTGTGAAGAGCAGAGGTTCGGTTTCATGAGGAGTGCTTTCATTGTCTTAAATGGTGTCTTCTATATTTATTGCATTTTCTGCACTTTTATTGAATCTGCTCTCTTTTCTTTTATGTTGCCTTTCTTTTAGTCTTCTTTCTCTTATTTCTGACTCTAGAAGCATTGCATTAAAAACTCCAGTGTTCTTGTGCTGTCCTGCAAATCACAATAAATCCATATTCTATTCTTCATCCAAAAAATACTAAAGTTTAAAGATCATTGTGATGAAAAATATTACATTTTTAAAACTCTTATCATTGAGTATAATGAAATGAAACCAAGCACACTTACTCAAGCACAGCTTCACATATTTGAGGCACTTCTCATTTGCATCATTATTTCCTTTTAATGGAGCTTTTCACTTCTACTCTATCACGTTTATCCGTCATGTTCACTTTTCATTTCTCTGTTTTTAAAAGCCTTCCTGTCGAGTGAGGTCCGTGTATTTCAGAGTGTGTGGATTTTAAAGTTTGTCAGGATAAAGTGTTCATTAAGAAGAAGGAGATTATGTTTGATTTAGTTTTTTAGAATCTAGATTTTTACTTCAGCTTCAAACCTGACTCCAGTAAATCCTGCAGGATGCGATTCTGTGTAAAGCACGTATAGCTGCTATATATGACTTCTTAGCTCCAAGCAAGTAAGAAAATAAGGAGAGGAATCAAACCATGTATGGATGAAAAGGACTCTGAAATGTTGCTCTGAGGGACAAGAACCCAAGACATTCATAACATATGACCTCTCTGTTACCCAGACTGTAGGTTCTGCATCTCCAAACCGACGCATTTATCAGAGAGAAACAGGCTGACATTTTTCTCTGACATCAGGGTGACAAGTGTCGTAAATCAGATGAAGTGATCCTGCAGCTCTGCTATTTAACATGCTGTACCCCAGCGGAAATGTCACCAGGATAATGAGCATTTTACAGAAAGTAGACTGGGAGCGTCTGCCCTCGGAGAAGGTGAGAGATGGAGGAACAGGAAAGGAGGGTGGCGGCAAAGGAGAGCGAGCGAAGACTGAAACTCTGAGCCGTTCCTCCAAAGATGACAGGGTGTGTCGAAGACTTCTACTTCCTGTTGCTACTGAACACCAGATATGATTGTCTCCATGCCTTTTCATTTGAATACTTCTCTCCTGACCACTTTCAAACCTAATGTCCTGCAATGAGTGAGTAAAGCTGCAGATGCATATCAAACTCACAGGCTCTGCTTGTCTAACATTTCTGTATATGGATACAAATAGGAGCAGGATCGTGTCAGTTATAATAACTTGCAGGGATGTGACAGTATGAAAATATCACTATGAGACATTGTTGTGATTACAAGTCCAAGGTACGATATTCAAAGCAATATTTTTAAGAAAAACACAAATGAGGACTTGGGAAAAATGCCATTTCTAGAGCTCTGAGTAGGTTGTGAAGTGCATGCTTGGGGTCGCCTTTGTCTCTATGAGAGAGCTGCTAATAGTGTTTGACTAAAGTATGGCCTTGATGGGTTTTATTCTCTGGCTCTGGGGTGTTTACTAACCTTCTGAATCCTGTGTTTACAATAGATGATGTCCGTAGGTCTTTGGCTAAATATCCAGTGATACATCAGGCCACTCTCCTTTGGAATCATCTACCAGTCAAGATCCGGGAGGCAGACACCCTCTCTACTTTTAAGAGTAGGCTTCAAACTTTCCTTTTTGATAAAGCTTATAGTTAGAGCTGGATCAGGCTTGGACCAGGTCTTAGTTATGCTGCTATAGGCTTAGACTACCAGGGGAACTGGCGCACTGACACACTAGGATTCTATCCCACACCCTTCCCCCCAACCCCCCATCTCTCACTTTAACTCTTCCTGTCCCATTAAAGTTACTAACCATAGACCTTTCTGGAGTCCCTGAGCTCCCTTGTCTCGTAGGTTCCTCTGAGCTGCCGTAGACGTCCTCCTGCTGATACGGACGTGCTGGACTCCAGTGGCAACAGCTACTACTACTCGTCTCATCACTATCACCTCACTCTTATTCTCCTCTATCCCTCCTTTAAGACCCAACTCGGTCTCAGCAGATGTGTGTCTAACATGAGTCTGGTCCTGCTGGAGGTTTCTGCCTGTTAAAGGAAGTTTGTCCTCGCCGCTGTAACTAGCTAAATACTGCAAGGTGCAATGCTCATGGTGGATTAAGGTGGAGTCTTATCCTGTCTTGGTGTTGGGTCTCTGTTCATAATTTGACATAGAGTGGTCTAGACCTGCTCTGTTTGTAAAAGAGTCTTGAGATAACATTTGTTGTGATTTGGCGCTATACAAATAAAAATTGATTGACATCTTCACTTTTCCTTTTAGAGTGTTTTGGCTTGGCTAGACGTTTTTCCTTGCACCTTTCTGATTTACCGAGCGTCGTATAGCTCCACTGTAGTCTTGCAGGGTCGGGTTGTTTATTTGTCTGTCACTATGTCTCCTTTCTCATTTCTTGACACAAGGAAACCAAAAAGATTCAACACTTCAGATTTTAAAGCCGCTGCAGTACGCACAATTTCAAAATCATCTCTCTGTCATTTCTGCGGTACTACACCTGAGGCTGAGCGCAAAGCATGATGGTCTCTGTAGTTCCCACTTCCCACCACACTGCTGCCAAACAAAACTAGACTTTCTTCCCCTGTGACGGACACTTTTGTTGTTCTGATATCACAAAGCTGACAATACCATTACATCCTTGACAACTTGTGTTACTTTTTATAAGTAAAACAATACGTGAGAACATCCTGAGCTCCCTTTCAAAGTGAGTCAGTGATCCAACCAACATTTATTTTGAAGTCTGACTCCATTAACATGTCAAACAGATGAGGGCAGAGGAAATATCTCGTACTGCTGCTACTGGCTGCCGTCTGATGGATATTTATGGCTTGAATACCAAATAGTCAATCAAGATATTATATTTCTGACTGTATAAATGTGGAAACAAATTCTGTCAAAGCTACTCACAGTAGTATTTGACCAGTTTGACTCTCCTGGCAGATGCACTCATGCTAATTCAGTATTTCTCACCATCATCACTTAAAAGAAGCAGCAGCAGCAGTCAGGTGTGAAAGGTTCAGAAGCAGTGAGTCACCTCGCAGTGAACTTGTAAAGAAGACGAACAACCAAAAGAAATGAGACACATAAAGGTAAGAGCAGCGGAGCAGACAGGTGGAAGGGATTTCTTAAAGGATTATATCAGTGTATATATTTTTAAATTCAGCATCAATCATTTAGGTCGCCTTCTTTCTTTACGTTTGTCAGGCTGCTGTCAGCTTGGTGAAAAACATCAGCGCTCATTCTTTCTTCAGTGGAAGTAAATGGATGCCACTTACACTTGAAGACCTGTCACCTGCAAAGTATGTTTATATACAACTAGACTGCATCTTTAAATGCAACCTGTGTTACGCTCACCGATAATGTCTCCGTCACACATAAGCTACTGAACGTTTGATACAGGCAGAGAGAGTTTGAGTCAGATATTGAAAATCCTCTCATGAGCTTTACGACACAAAGAACTTTTTTAAATATTCAACGTAGGTAATAATCTCCTCCGACATGTGGTGTAAATATAATGTTTGCCACTGACATGACTCAACTCCTTAATAAAGGTCTCTTAATCAAGTTTTTACACTGTTGGTTTCAGGACATCATTCATACCTTAAAGTACCAACACATCACAAACCACAGTTCAGCCATTAGACTAATAAGGATTATCTCATATATATACATATATATATATATATATATATATATATATATATATATATATATATATATATATATATATATATATATATATATATATATATACAAATATTAAAAAATCCATAGTCCAAATGACAAAGGTAAGAATGAAATAAAAAACACACATACAAAAGAATAAATTAATAAATAGATACATAAGATAATAAAATACATAATTAATTAAAATAATATATAAAATTAATACAAAAGAATAAATTAATAAATAGATACATAAAATAATAAAATAAAATAAATAATTAATTAAAATCATAGATACAAATAATACAAAAGAATAAAAATTGATAAATAGATACATAAAATAATGAAAGACATAATTAATTAAAATACAATAGATATAAATAATACACAAATTAAATGAATAAATAAAATAATTAAGAAAATCAATAAAATAAAAAACGCACATACAAAACAATAAATGAACAAATAGAAACATAAAATAATAAAATAAATAATTAATTGAAATATAACAGATACAAATAATACAAAAAATTAAATGAATAAATACAATAATTAAGAAAATCAATAAAAGAAAAGTAATAATTAAATTGAATAAATAAACAAATACATACGTAAATACATACATGCATAAATAAATAAATACATAAATAAATAAATACATACATAAATAAATAAATAAATAAATAAACAAAATGAAATAAAATTTGTAATATCTTCCTCCACCTCTGGATATGAAGTTGGGTTCTACCGCTTCTGCACCTTTCAAAAACTGATGACCCTTGACTCTGCGTTTGGCCTGCTTTGCTGAGATAAAATGGATAAAATAAATCGTCTCAAGCTCAAAATCTTCTTTCTTTGCATACCTCTCTGTGTCACTTTGACTATGGTACACTATCCTGCACCATATTTTGACAGCCTGGTAGAAGAAACTGTCTAAAACTGTGCACCATGATTCCCAAACTCAAAGAAACTCTGCCAACCAGTCAAAGAGACGAGACACTTTAAGTACAACCTGCCTCGTACAGTCAGGTAAGCTGTGTGTGTGCAGACATGTGAAAGTATGCAAAGTGAGTTTGACCTCCAGCTCACCTTTTTTCCCATTCTTCTTTCAGCTTCTTTATTCTTTCAGTTTTCCATCTGTGAGACCCGAACAGAAGCCTGCACAGTTATAAAGATCCCACTTTGGCAGGGTTTTCACTCACCCTCCTCTTGATGTGTCCATTCATAACAGCTTTAATCACTTTAGCTATGCCAACATGTTGAACAGGCTCATTCATTTTGAGCATCTACACACCCTTAGTCTCTCAGTGTTTATGCTGGCTTTGTAAATACCCCACCAACATAAAAATCAGTGGTGTAGAGAACATATGAGGAGAAGTTGCAGCAGTCTGGTGTCTAGCTGACGTGCAAACAAGGGGATGTCTGCAGGCCAGTTCAAGCAGGCGACTCTGGACTCTGCACACTTGACTTGCATCTATCTCACAATCACCTGACAACCATTTCTTCCCAATTTGGTGCTCTGTTCAAGCTGTGAGATTTCTGGTCTCCCTCTCTGCTCATTCATCAGTGCTGTGCTCACACTTTCAGCCCCACAGGAGGGGTTCAAGATGCTCTCACTTCTCAGATTCCTGCATGTAAAATAAATGTAGGAGGAGTGATGAGGTTAGAGCCTGGACGCCAAACTGGATGTTCTGTTGATAAAATAAACATTTCAAACCAATACAAACGAGTTGTTGTATTAAATCACTTCTCCAGATCGTCAGCAGGCCTTGTGAGACTGAGCCATGACCAACATTAGCTTTTGGATTTTGAAACAAAGCACATCGTCAGGCCAGCAGAGGGGAATTTAGGAGAACTGGGTGACATGGGAGAATTTGGAGAGGCAGGAGATGAGGCGGGATGCAGCTTTCTGGATGAGTTGTTGTGACTGAAGCAAGTATTTTGGGACATGAGTGGGGGAGTTGCAGCAGCACAGATGAGAGTTGGACTCATTCCCCCGTGGAAACTGTCTTTCAGATGTTTTCGGCTGTGTGAACCCTGCAGCAGCTCAGACAACAGAATGAGTTGCAGGACCGGTGCTGTATAATGCAAACTCCCATAAAACAGGTCATGGAGTGTCTCATCTCAAACTCAGACGCCCTGTTGTGAGGGTTCATCACCCTCCTCCTGCATAATGCATCCAACTACTCTGCGCCCCGAAAAGACAACAACACACACAAGCAGACAACAGTAATCCTGCAGAGAGACGGAGGTTGATTCTGTGTGCTCTCAGATGTCATGAATATCACTTTGAAAACAGAGAGTGGATGTTAGAGGGGGGGCTGCAGCTCTCCTCTGATGGTAATGATTCTTTTTTTCAGTGACCTCCAGACCTCTCTTTGGTTAAACAAGCCAATTATATAGAAGGAAAGCAGCAGAGTCACGGCTCAAACTGTGACTTCTCTGGTGTCTGCTTACAGATTGAGGTCTCTCTCTCTCTCTCTCTTCTAACTGTATTTCACTTCACCAAATAAAAGTGAGAAACAGAGAGGTGGTGACAGAAAGGGATGTGAGGATATCTGTCTCCTTCTCCTTCTCCTCCCTCTCCAGGCCAAGTTGCATTAAACTCTGTGTAGTGTCACCGCTGAAAGCCTGAGGTAGTTCAATAAAGGCAGATCAAGAGGAGTGCTGCAATATCGCATAAAGTTAGCTTAAAAAGACTGCATCAATGCCAGGGAGCAGATGTGTAAACAACAAGTCTGCACATAAATCATGCAAACTGCTGTTCCCGAGCATTAACCTGAAACAAAAACAGAGCAGGAACTAGACATGCTTGATGAAACCAATGTTTATAAGGCAATAAAGGGGATATGATCCTGTGGGAACATGTCTTCACTGCAGAATAAAAATAGTTATAGGATGATAACCTTTTTGTCTGTGTCGGTCCTCATGAATTGCACACTTCTATATTTCAACAATGCAGAAACTTATGTTTTAACAATGAAGCCAAAGCTGGAGTGCAAAAAACTGCAGTTTCCCAAGTCAAAATGATTTGCCCCCCTGTGAATTTTTACTTTTAAAACACACCTGAGCAGTCAGTTTGTTTCCTAACAACACCTGAGCATTCAAACAGCATTGAGATTTACTTAAGGGACTCCAATCAGGGCACTTGAACAAGTTATTGAGAGAGACTACTCTTACTAACCATGCCAAAGACAATGGAAATCAGTCTTAAGCTCAGAAAGAAGATAATTGAGGCTCATAATAAGGGGGAAGGCTATACTGTCATGTCCAGGCGTTTTACAGTGTCTAGAACAGCTGTATGTTGCATCATTGCAAAGTACAAGGAGACAAACTCTGTTAGAAACAAACCTAGGCGTGGTCGAAAACGCAAGATTTCAAGAACTTTGGAGAGGAAAGTAGTCGAAGATGTCAGCAAGAAGCCCCGGACATCTAACAAGATGATTGTTGCTGACCTGACCTCCATTGGAGTTGATGTTTGAAGGAGCACAGTTGTGAGGGATCTTCATCATAGTGGGCTTCAGGACCATCATCCCAGAAGAACCCCTTTACTCAAAGAGCGGCACATCAGAGCCAGACTGAGGTTTACCCGAGAACATTTGAATGGTAAAGATGAGTTTTGGAAGTCCATCCTTTGGTCTGATGGAACTTTTTGGGCACATGGATGTTGTTCATGTTTGGCCAAGAAAGGGAGAGTCCTTCAACCCTTAGAACACGGGCCTCAGAATTAAACAATGTGAAGGGAGCATCGTACTGTGAGGCTGTTTTGCAGCCTCAGGCACAGGAAGTCTTGTTCTGGTGCATGGCATCATGAAAAAAGAAAGTTATGTTGACATTTTGAGGGATAATGTGAAGAGCTCTGCTCTTAGTCTAGGCTTTGGTTGGCGCTGGGTCTTCCAGCAAGACAATGATCCAAAGCTTACTTCAAAATTGGTCAAACAGTTCTTAAAGGACACCAAAACCAAGGTCCTGGAGTGGCCTGCACAGAGCCCAGATCTAAATCCTGTGGAGAATCTGTGACGGGTGCTCAAAGTGAATGTCCATGCTCAGAAACCATGGATTTTGGACCAGCTGGAACAATTTGCATTGGAAGAACGGGCCACAATCCCTCCAGAGACATGTGCCAACCTTGTAAAGAACTACTTGAAGAGGTTGTTGTCCGGTGTGGCTCAGAACGGGCGCACTATTGACTACTTAGGGCCAGGGGGCTGATAATTTTGGACATGCCATTTTTACCTTTTCTTGTTTCAATTCATTGCATCAGTAAAATATTCAAGTCAAACACAGTGAACATTTGTCTTTGTTATGTTGGAAACACATAAACTATAAACACTTGTTTTTAATGGTCATTTTCATGGAGAAATCAAGGGTTTGATCTGATTTCACAAGGGGGGCTAATCATTTTGACTTTAACTGTATATAACACTCTTAATGCCGCGATAAACAGCATTTCAAAGCACTCTGTACCATACAGTCTAGCAGGACCCTAGTGAGTCTCAGTTTCACTGTAAGTGGAACATTTAAAACCAGAACACTTCTCAAACCAGAGTCCAGTCCTGCACACACACATGTACATTTTTATGAATCTGAAGATGAGGATGATGACTTTTACCGTCTTACAGTTTGGAATAAAATGAAGAAAGCCCAGAGAAGTGTGTGTAACTGTGCTTAAAGCTGTGTGTGTTGTCTTTCAGAGCCGTCCTTGTACACACATTATGCAGTCATTTTGTTTCTCTTTCAGTCAATGGAGATAAAATACTTCAGCGGCAAAGTGATGACGATCAATTTCACAGTTATCGACTTTACAACAAGCTGCCTCAAGGCAACAATGCGCTCGCAGCTTGTTGCTGTTCATTCAATGACAGCCCAGCCTATGCATATACACACACAGAAACACACTCACACACACACACAGAAACACACTCACACACATACATCATCATCCCATCTGAGAGGACAATTATGAACACCAAGGTTCTTCATTCTGTTCTTATTGGCTGCATATTTGTCTGAATAACGTGTGTGTGTGTGTATGTCTGTGTGTGTGTGTGTATGTGTGTGTGTGTTGGTACTTTTTCCCAGGGTGCCCTAGCAGGATAATTTGCTCATGCTTCAATCCACTGATTTTAAACAGGCCATTCTGGTCGGTCCAAAGCTCTACAACACTTTTATATCTTCTCACTGAGAGTTATTGTTCTCTGGGATCATCCATCATCGCTGTACTGGCTGTTAAACTTTATAATACGACTTCACTCTCTGAACAGAAATGACTAAAGGTTTCTTTTTGTCTGCAGAAATATAGTTACAAGTTGAGCTGCAGTGGATATGATGCTTCAGGTAGACTGTGGGGGTTTTACTTTAGTTAACTGCACTTTGTGACTGTTTTGTCTTTATCATTGTTAAAGTTTCAGGCGTGCAGGACATGTATGAGACAGAGATATATGAAGCAACCAAACTGGAACTCCTGACAAGTGCAAATGTTGTCCCACTAACCAGGAATCACTGGATCTTAGAAGAACTGCCCTCCATATTGACACTGATTGCACCTTCCATGCACTCCTGGATATTTTTTTTATTTGTAAGACTTATTTCACAGAATAAGCACTTTGAATCAGTCTCTTATCTTTAGGTCTCATTTTCAGACCACAGTGCAGTGTTTATGATCTTGACCTTTAACATTTATGATTCAAATAAAGTCTATTTCACTGCATTGATTTGAGTCCTAAATCAAAACAGTGGTAAGAATTGCTTTACATTGTTAATGTAAGTCAGTGACATCTTTTAAATCTCTTCTGAAGACTCACTTTTACAGACTTGCTTTTATGGGATTTCACCCTTTTAACCACTTTTTATTTATTTTATTTATTTTATTTATTTTATTTATTTTATTTATTTTATTTATTTTATTCATATTTTATTTGTTTTATTTTTTATTTGTATTTCATTTATTTTATTTATATTTCATTTATTTTATTTATATTTATTTATTTTATTTATATTTATTTTATTTATTTTATTTATTTTATTTATTTTAATTTATATATTTTATTTTTATTTTTTTATTTATATTTTATTTATTTTATTTATTTTATTTATTTTATTTATTTTATTTATTTTATTTATTTTATTTATCTTATTTATTTTATTTATTCTATTTTAATTTGATTATTTAGTTTTATATTCATTATTTTAATGTTCTTAATCTATCTTTTTCTATTTTCTCTGATGTGATGTCTTCTTTAAACCTTTTTTCCTTTAATGTCTTTATTTATTTATTTATTTATTTATTTATTTATTTATTTATTTATTTATTTATTTATTTATTTATTTATTTATTTATTTATTTATATTTATTTATTTATTTATTTATTTATATATTTATTTATTTACTTATATATTTATTTAAGTATTATTTATTTAATTATTCATTTATTTTTAAAACCTCTATAACAATGATTTATTGGTCTCCTGTCTCACCACTTTATTCCGTTTAATTTGCTTTTATTCTTTTTAATCTTGTGTTTTGTTTTTTTTCCTTATTGGAATTCCTGCACTCCTCTCTGTCTGTTAAAGGTTTATTCTGTCATCCTCTGCCACGCTTTGTTTGTCAAAGCACTTTGTAAAGATTTGTTTTTCAGGGTGCAATGTGCTATATAAATAAAGTTATTATTCATCTGGAAAATAATGGATTGCAAACATTCAGTTAAAGTGTGATTAAATGTTAAAATTCTGCGATTAATCCTGATTTGAAATATTAATCATTTGACAGATTTGTTCAAATCATAAATATCTCCCCTTTGAGAGTCCTGCTTGGAAAAAAGAGCTCAGCTGATGGAAAAGTAATGAGGTTCCTCATTTAATATCCTCTAAAATACAGAGAATCGTTCATTTCAAAATCTTATCAGAGGCTCACAAAGGACACGAGTAACCACCCTCAGACGAGGAGCTTCATTTTGCATTATGAGTCGTTTATTGAAGGAAAGACGGGACATTTCATCCCTGATATCTTTCTCTTTATTCTGCACCATGTTCTCTCTGAGAAGAACAGAAGATAGAAAGTGAAGACAGAGAGAGAGAAGAGAGGCAGAGGGAGGATAAAGAAACAGACTCTGACTTATTAAAACATGTCTGTCACAAGCCGGACCATCCACTGCAGAGTTCAAGAGATTCTCTTCTCACTATTTCAAAGCACAAACTGAAGAAGACGCTCCTTCTTTTTTATTTGCCAAAGAAGTGGTTTCATCACAGATCAAGATGAGAGAAGTCCATCAGAGCTTCAAAAACACACAAACATGAAAACGTCCTTTTAAGACGAGGAGAAGAAAGACGTTTGTTGCTTTTATCACTCTTTATTTTTTTAAAGTGAAGCATGAGGCAAAAGGTTGAGAGGTGGGAACGTTGGGAGGAAGAGAGGGGGGGGAGAATTTGAATTTTAAAAAGCACTTTATTAAAGCTGGTTGCACTTGAGCAGCCACATTAAGAAAGGATGCAGATATATGACAGACAAAAAGGCACTTTACATGAAAAATTCACGAGACAACAAAAACGCAAAACAGGCTTAAAAGCAAGTGATGGAGTGCCATCATCATTTAGTTTCTCTCTCTGTGATTGGAGGGAAATAAATGCCTCAAAGAAAAAGTTTCTCTCAGGAAGAAGACGAAAAACTTTCAACAGAACAAAAAAGAAAATGTTCCTGCGTCGTCGGGCTCATTGACTTTGTGTTGGTGTGTCATCTCTGAAAGACTGTTCCTTTGTCTCCTAATGTGGTGGAAACAAACACCTGATTTCTACATCTACAGCCTGTTCGAATATTGTGAGAGCTTTAATGGGACTCTGTCAGAAACACATCCACCACATGAACAGGACAAAATCAGCTGAGATTAAACCAAACCAGCCTGAAGGTTTAATAAAGGTGTTCTCTGGAAACGAGGGCATTTCTGCATGTTTGATTAAAAGTGATCAATCAGTCTTTCAGTCCCAGGGGAGCACACGTCGATGCATTCATTCTAGCTTTCAGAGTTCTGGTGTGTGGACCTGCAAGGATCTCACTTCTCAGACATCACAGGGGGACAGAATGAGCTGCGTGCGCCTGCGGTCACAAATCGACCTGACTTTGCTTTCTTTAGAGTTCACTCTAAATTTATCTCTTCCCTCTAATCCTGGAACATTGATTTTTGAATGTATGTAGCTGCAGAGAAGTGAAGCTGGGTAACTATATTACCAAACCTTAATTCAAGTCCATGCATCACTGACTGTATGCAGTATATTAGTATTGACACCAAGCTTCCATCTGCTCGAGTCTCTACTCTGAAAATATCGTTTCATTTCTGGATACTTCTCCAAAGAAGTAAAAAGGCCTGCTGGAGATGTTTAGACAGTATCTGTTAGCTATAAAACATCAGTGTTGAATTCAGACCCATGCTGCTTTGTTTATATCATAATGGATAAGTCACTTAATTTAGGAGGATGCCTTTGGTTAAAGCATCCCCTCAAGAAGACTCTGTATCTTCAGAGAGGCGAGGAGGCCGACTGCAGGATAGGATAACCCTGATGGAGCCTCGTCCTTTATGGTGGTGGTGAAAGAAGGATGCAGGATGTGAAGAGGGATGGACATCTGAAGAACTAAACCTGGACACTGGTGATAAGGAGCGCAGGTGACTGAGGTGGACGAAGGTGGCACGCTGAAACGTCACTGAAGGAGCAGAGAGAAGAAAGGATTCAAAGTCCGACAGCTGCAGGGTGATTGGTTGATAGAGGTTGTGTCAATAACCTGATTGGTGGATGCTTTAAAGAGACTACTTTCCTCCCTGCTTGCAGTTTCCTTAAGCTTTATAATGAGGGGGACAGACCAAGACAAGCAGCCTAATGCTTCAAACAAGCGTAACATTAAAACTATTCTTTCATTTCTGGAGCAAACAGACATCTGAGCATGAATTTTGTAAATCTTTTGTCTGTACTCAAGCCTAAAACTGGGACAGTTGTGTCTTCCCTTTTTTTTTGACCTGATTTCTGCATCAGTACTGAAGTGAAATTGAACACATGTAGTCCTGGTAGACCACAGCTTTGATCCACACAGCTGTGATGGCTCTTCTTCAGTCATCAGCTGGTGTGAAAATGCACCAGGTGAGCCTCAAATCCAATTAGGTCAGTGTTTGAAAGGTGAGGAAACACCACCTGATGCCTCTTGAATGCAACATAGAGGGAACAATATGTGTCACGGTACTTATGTACAATATGGCTCTATTACCTGAACATACTGACTGTATGGGGCTTTGTGTGTCTTTTGTTAGAGAAGCAGGGCAGTGGATAGAGTCAGAAATCAGGAAGAGAGACCTTCAACAGTCTCTTTTCATGAGGTGCATGCAATGATGTAACCACCAGGCTGTCTGTGCCCCAAATGCAATATATCAAAATGCATAAACACTGGTCTCAGAACAACAACAGCCCCTCACATATAACGCCGGTTTCATCACACTACAGTGACTCATATTACGATCATTCTCAATAAACCTTAAGAGGTATCACCATTAAATAAATACAAGTAAGCACCGCCTAACAGCGTCCTGCTTTCCACAGTTTCCCCCGGTGCAGGAATAGGTCCCCCGATGACGGATATGCTGACCCTTCACCACCAGCATCAATCAGCCTTATTATCCTGACCGCTGCGTGCCTCCTGAAGGAGAAGTAAAAATCTAACTGCTTGTAAAAGGAAATCTGCTTCTAAAGCAGATTTTAATGCTCGTCTGTTCCAACACTAACACTCCCAGCACTGACTCCAGGGCCCCGAGATGCAAGAGCATCTTCAATATGACTAAAAATACCCACACCGAGGGAGCACGCTCACAGAAAGCAGAGAAGGAGATATTATACTGTGTGTTGTCTTCACGTGCTTTTTCCAAGAGCAAATGTTTAAGGGCTCAGTTCCTGCAGCTTGTATAACCTTTATCTATTAAAGGACATTGAGCATGCATAGATCTCCAGACTCTGATTTATCACGTGTCACACATGGAGGTTTTTACACGGCTGTCATTATTGACCAACACTTGCTTTGCATAATGTGGTCTAAATTGTTGCAGGTTTTACCTCAATGCTGGGATGAATCTAACTAATTGAGGCCTCTGCTGTGTCAGCATTGGTTGCTTTTGACTTGTAACACTAATAGAAGCCAGTAGGTGGCAGTATTGTGTAAGCAGTGTAACAGAGGATCACACTAGAGGAGGTGTAGGGACTTGATTTTGGATGGACATGAGAGAAACGATGCACCAGATTAGTCCAGCTTGCATAAAGTCTCTGTTGTTCTTAATGTGATGCTGGTGCTACATGTCAATGCATACACATTATTTTTGACCCAGATATTTTTAATGTGCTCAGTCCTGAAAGAATTCTCACAATTTTAAAACCAAGAAACGACTCTGCTTACTCTGGGACGACGTTTGGGATGTTGCAGCATATGTTGAGCTGTGCACTGACAGCCGAACTAACAAATCAGCAACCAGCAGCAGACATGTCAAAGACATGGAATGACACGTGTGGAAGGAACATATCTAACATATTGGGAGGATGCATGAAAAGGCTGGCAGAAAAATGGAGAGCTTGAGAAAGAATGTGGAGGTAACACACAAAAGGTAGCATGGAGGAGAGATTCAGGAGGAGAGAGAGCTGGAGAAAAAACAGAGCACTAGAATGAGAGGTCCTGATGCTGTAAAAAAAAAAAAAAGAGGCTCAGTTTATCAGTGTGTACCTTCAGAAACCACAACAGAGCTGAAAGGCAGAGCGAGACTGACATCTAGTGGGAGGAGAACCAACAACAGCTCACCTGTGTTTGTATTCTTCCACTTCCTGTTTGGTTTCTGACGCCATTCCAGTGAGAGGGCATCAATATGTATGCTCCTACAAGACTACATATCACCATCATTCACTCTACTATCTTGACTACAGAAACCACATCATTATTGGTCCAGAATACATCTGAACACAGCGTGCAAAGCTCCCTTTGATAGATAGAATTCATGGGGTTATTATTTGACCTCAAAGGGCCGATACATGAAGTGTTTCTGTCCAGCTTTCCTTGAACTTTAAGGGACAGATTCTATTGCTTTGGTCAGCCTGTTTCAAGAGACTCTGTCAAATCTTAGGCAAAGACACTGTGAGCCAAGAATACTAGATTCTACCAGAGACTGTTTAACACATGGACGTTGTCTCTATGACCTCCTTTGGTTTCTGAAGAGGTGTTATGAAGCCCAAAGATCCTGCTCGCCATGTCAAACACTGACTTTACTCACTTTTGCTTAGCTAGGTCAACTTAACTATTCTCTAGTTATGCAAATTTGTGCATAACCCTACCCAGACATGATTACATGGAAGAATAGAGAGGAGGAGATGAAATACACGGCCGATGAGCGGGGATCCTGGAAGTGCTGTAAATGAAATACAATGCCGCCGAGCGGACCAATCACAGGGCTTGCAGTCCGCATTGATTCTATGCTTAGTTACATTTTGGAGGAGGTGCAAGTCAGCTATGTGTGTAGGCCTCTGCGTAGGTACAGGAGCTACGCGGACCTCTGGTGTAGCTCCTGTAGGCTAAGTATAAATCAGCCTGAAAAAAATCCAATCTGATGCATAGTAAAATATTCTTCCCCCCTACAGATGTCATGAATCAGGAAATGATCTGTTGCTCATCGCTGTAAACAGTTCAGCTGTAAACATGAGACCTAAAGGAGTTCTTTGACTTAACCTGACAGCCTCAAGTGGACTCTCAAGGAGCTGCAGTTCTTTGCACTTCAATGAAAGAACAAGTCAGCTGATACATCTCTCTACTAAATGTCTGAGTGATGGGACACTATGGTTTATATATTCTGCCTCCTTTTTCAGTCAGTGTGTGTTGTTGAAGAAGACAGTAGTCAGACAAGAGTAACCAGAGAGATAATCGCTCATGTCAACATACATTAATGTAAGGCCTTGTCATGCATGAGAATCTATTTTTCTTTATTGACATAAACAAAACACAACAGAATCTGATAAATACAATAAATCAAAGTGTTATCCTTAAGGGGAATGAGGTCCAACATTCATCTGTAGCAACAGCTCAGGCTGTATCAAAGTACACTATCTTCATGGGATGTTAGAACTAATGTCATTAAATATTGAGACTCCTCTTGTTGTCTTTTTATCTTGAGGTAAAGTTATGACACTGAGGACAAACCTCTGGATATAAAACTCGTCCTGAATGTTTAAATTCGTATTTTCTTTGTTGTTCAAACGGCTGACTTTTGGTCATCTGTGCTTTAATAAAACAGTGATGTCATCGTGCATTCAATTTAAAAATATCAACCTCAGAAAATATATATTCTCGTCACGCTAAATCCAGAAAAGTCATATTTTACATCAATAGCAAACATGTTAAAACATTCACACAGTCCAGATACTATGGATGTGTTTAAAATCAGATACTTCCTCCTCTTCTGGAAAATGTACATATCATAGCATTCATGTCAGCACAGTGAGATCTCCTGCTCAGCAGCAGTTACTGGCATCCTGCGTCTGTTTTTCCCCTCCCAGCCACAAGGGGGCGCTGTTGATCTTAGGGTTCTGGGCCCTGGTCTCCTTCCCGTCACCCTGCATGCCCCCGTCTTCAGTGGCCACGCGCTTGTGGATCTCAGAGGCCATGGTGAGGAAGGACTTCTCCACGTTATCAGAGCTCTTGGCGCTCGTCTCCAGGAAGGGGATCTTTAGAGACGAGGCCAGGTCCTGGAGGAGAACAAGAAACCAGATACTTTAAATGTGCAAAGTCACAGTTTCAAGACTTTGTGAGATGTTTGCATTCATAACTCTTTGAGTAAAGTATCAGTGATTTAAAGCACTCATAATCAAAATGAGTGCATACATTCACACATTCAGCCTTTAATTAAAGATACAGTAACATGTAAGATAATGAATATTGCATATGAGATGTTTATAGAGTCTCAGATGTTTATCCATTACAGCAGAGCGTTACAACTTTTGAGTTATATGGCATTTTAAATCTGCAAAGTGAGTCTGGTCTTCAGACAAAGGTGTTAATGAAATTGAGTGCAGGTAAAGGATGTTTCTCTTTAGTTGCATGTCAAAGTGAAACGTTAACATGCTGCTAAAATATCATTCTGGTAATGTTAGCATTACTTTTTGCATGTGGTGTATGCAGAATGTACCAATGCAACCAAAGTATCCTTTTTCACCTCCGCAACATTGCACAGCTCAGATCTTCTCTCTCCTCCTCTGCTGCAGAAACCCTCATCCACGCCTTCATAACCTCCCGACTTGACCATTGCAACAACATTCTCTACGGCCTCCCCTCCACCGACCTCAAAAAACTTCAATATGTCCCAAATTCAGCTGCCCAATTACTCACCCACTCCCACTCCAGAGCCCACATCACATCCATCCTTCAGCACCTCCACTGGCTCCCCATTCAGCACCGAATCCACTTCAAGATCCTCCTCATCACCTACAAAGCCCTCAATAACCTCGCCTCCTCTTACCTGACCTACCTCCTCAAACGCCACTCCCCATCTCGCCGCCTCAGATCCTCAGATGCCAACCTCCTGTCTTCCTATCACCAAGTCCAAACACCGCACCTTGGGGGGACAGAGCCTTTGCCATCGCTGCCCCCGACTCTCTGGAACTCTCTCCCTCCACACATCCACAACTCTGACTCACTTCAATCATTCAAAAACCACCTCAAGACCTTCCTGTTCCAAAAAGCATACAACACATGACCTTTCCCCCCGCCCCACCTCTGTCCGAGTTTTGTTTTATTTACATGTTTTAGTTTTTAGTTTTACCTCATGTAAAGGACTTAAACCTGTGTTCTACCTCACAGCCAGCAGAGGGCGACTCCCCTCATTGCAGGAAATCCAATTCTACAGAAGTAGACGCAGAAAATCCTCCTCCCTACTTCTCACTTTACTTGATGACTCTATTTATATGTCCCTGGTGAGTTTCAGGTCACAATCACTAGTCTTCAGTCCTCTTTCACTCTGCATGATGCACATTGTCTAAATGATGGTGCAGTAAAATAGAGGATATAGCTGGATGTGCTTGAGGGCACTTCATTGTGACTGACACTTCTTACTCCTATATGCTGCATCCACCTCCTGCACAATTTTGAGTCCTGAAACAAACAAGGCACTGATTTAAAAAAGCCAAACTCTTCAGAACAGCTGAGCAGGAACCTCATGGTGGAAACTTGTAATGTGCAGCCAATGCTCAGGGAACAATGTGTCCTTCCACCGGGCGTCTCCTGCCTCACATTTGCTCTAAAAGTGGAAAACAGTAACACCAGTAATGTTGTCTTTCCATTTTTAGGCATCCAGTTTTGTTTCCTGGTGTTTGATGAGCATGGTGAATGATGTCAGGGGTTGTTTGGAGGTGAAACATTTAAGTGGAGAAGCTCTCTGCCCCGTGTGGAGCCTGTTACCTGTCCAGTAGCAGCGTCCACCACTTTCTTACTAACGAGGTCGGACTTGTTCCCCACCAGCAGCCTGGAGACGTTTTCACAGGCGTAACGATCGATCTCGTCCAACCACTGCTTCACGTTGTTAAAGGACTCCTGGGGAGAGGAAGAGGAGCAGGAGAAGAGGAGGAGGAGGAGGAGGAGAAGTTAATGTTCACACTCTCCTGTTATTGTGTTGTGGATGATGTGACAGAAACACACACTGACCTGCTCTGTGACGTCGTACACAATGATGATGCCGTGAGCTCCTCTGTAGTAGCTGGAGGTGATGGTTCGAAACCTCTCCTGCCCTGCTGTGTCCCACTGAGAATCACACACACACACACACACACACACATGGGAAACTTGTCCATGACTCTGCAGGCTTCAACAAAAGCTGTTTTGACCACGTCTAAAGAAAAACAGGCTCTTACAATCTGTAGTTTCACCGTCTTCCCGTCCATGTCGATGGTCCTGATCTTAAAGTCGACTCCGATGGTGGAGATGTAACTCTCTGTGTAAGTGTCATCCTGGGAGATGTGTGACATGTGAGCTAACATGAAATGTTAAAAACAGAATGAATGAAAGTTTAAAATAAACAACCTACTGCAAAGCGAAGGAGCAGACACGACTTCCCCACTCCGGAGTCACCGATCAAGAGCAGCTTGAACAGGTAGTCACTGAGGAGAACAGATACAGGTACACGTTTTTACGATTTGCATGCAGGTTTACTTTTTTGCATGTGGTCATGACAGGTCATAATTGGAGTAAACACATCTCTCAAACGATGCTGGTTTGCAACTCCTTAAGTCCTTAAGTTAACTTGAAATGGGCAAAGTTCACCTTGTGTGATCAGCTGCAGAAATGGACAAATTACCAAGTGTACCTTCTTCAGAAACAAATATTTGTGCAACATCACCAACCATGTGGATGAACCTCGAGACGTGAAACACCTTCATGGTTACGAACACACACGAGTTGAAACATGCAGGTACCTCAGTGGCACCAAATCCTGCAGCATCTGTTGTACTCTTATGTAGTTAAACATTGCTTAGAGGCTGTGCAAGATTATGGAACCAAGATGGTGGCGTGCAACAACGCAGCAGCTATGAGCTCTCTTTTTTTCCTAGTTGTATTTTTTCTTTGTAAGACCAATCTTTAAGTTGAATATAAGATAGGATAGTCCTTTATTAGTCCCACAACGGGGAAATGTACAGTGTTACAGCAGCAGTAGATCGTGCAAACAACAAAGAGAATATGAAATAAAAGTTATTAGCAATGCACAAATTCCTGGTTACAGGACCTAATGTCCTTCCTCTATTTAGAGGAAATTAAGTTTACTACTAGAGGTTGTTTAAATAATTTTAAAAAGACCTGGGGTCCTGTGCTGTCATTTTTAAATTATATTCCCTCTCTTGATGGCTAATGGAATATATGTTTCAGAGGGCAAGTTGTAAAAAATCATATCAAGATTTTGTTCTTTAGAAATATTTTTTATTGTTTATTTTTTTAACTAGTTTATTCTTACTTTATTTATTATTTATTTATTATTTATGTACTTCTCCACACAGAAGGTTTTAAGCTCCTACTCAATCTCCTATGTCTCCTTTTTCCTCTCCTCTTGTCTCCTTTCCTTCCTGCATGCTTTTTGCCTTCTTCACTAACTTGTTTTTCTCTCTTATGTTCCCTTCTTTTCTCCAATATTCCTTCCTTGTTTCCTTTCCTCTCCTCTTCCCTCCCTCCACTTCCTTTCCTTTGGTGCCGCTCCTGTTTTTGTTCCTATTAAACATCGTTGTCCCCTTTTTTAAGACTTTCCTTTTTAAAGACTTTCCTTTGACTTTTCTTCCATATTTTCTGGTTTCATTATTTGCGTTTTCTTTCCCTGTTTCATCCTTGTTTCCTTTCCTATTTCTTTACCTTCCATCTCCTTCCTCTCCTTTCCTTCCTTTGCATTTCTAATTCATGAGTCCTTCCTGTTTTCTTATTTTCAAGATAACTTATTTCAATACACATTGGATTGGAATATATAACTGGGTAACATGCACTTTTTAATTGATGTATACAGCAGAAAAACCTAATAAAAATATATTTAAAAAACAAAAGTATGTGCAAACTGAATAAGTCAATTTAAAATATATTTAAAGACCAGTGATACCGTAAGAAATGTGCACAGAAGTGACATGAGTGAATAAAAAACAACGTACAGAAGAAAGAATGTGGGCAGGAACAAGATGAGTAATTATTGCACATTAATAAAAATTGCACTTGTGTTCGTTTGGTGAGATTATATTGTTCCTGTTTATTGTAAAGGAAGACAGGACCTCTCTGTGAGACACTGTGGGAGTCATATTAGGTGTTCATATTAGAACAAAAACACAGCAAGACACAGAAGACTCAGAGGCAAAACACAAGAAAGTTACACTTCCTCGTTTGCAAGTTTGTTGTCATGTCCCCTAGGACTACATTACCCATCAGCCACAGGGGCCTAGTGGTCTGAATGCAAGTTACTTGACAATGCAGAAAACTAGGCTTCTAGGTGGCGTTCAGGCTTCTGCTGTAAACCGTGACGCTCTGATGACTACTCTGCAGCGTCAACACATCCACAAACACAAAGAAGCACACTGCTGCCTAACTTCTGTTCCTCTCCTCTGCAGTCAGTATCAAAGAGCAGGTGTCAGCGTTGTCTGGTAAGAGCACAGCATGCTTAAAGGAGCTAGATATTTACACCTACATGACGGAGGAAACACTTACTATTCAGGATTCATGGCTGTCGGCGTCGATCCAGACGACAGGACGAAACAGAAATAGCTGAAACTGAATCCTGAAGTTGGGAAAGCTGCTGCTGCAGTGAGGCTGCCTGTGTCTGTCCTTCGGAGGGCGAATGGCAGGAGAAGCTGGGGCTACATACCGTCCGAGCTGACTGGTTCAGATGCATTATTTATTAATAAAGTCCAGCTCGGGTTACACTGGGGACAGCACCTGGAACCCAGACACACACGCACACACTCACAAACACTCTGCATTGCTGTAAACACTTCAAACCTTCACCTGAACTGAAAGCATTCATGCCTTTTCTGTTTAATGTTGTGATCTGTCTCTGCAGGGGTGAGCACCACAACACTGTTTCTGCTTGTGACAGAGATCCCTTTAAACTGAGAGCGACCTCTCTCTGTATGTCTTACGTCACCAGAGCGACCACATCTCTTGCAAACAAACAAGCAGGAAGTAGATCCTCTGAAACCCAGGAAGCAGGAAGTAGATCCTCTGAAACCCAGGAAGCAATCCATAAAACCACAGGCCAACACTTGGAAGTCGTGGGAACTAACGACTACTCCAAGAGTCTGTGTTCTCTCGACCTTTCAGGATCTTAAATTGAAGAGCGATTTAAAAGACAAACACATGTCAGACCTTCACACACGTTTACACTCTCACTGTCTTTATCTCACGTGCACAGAGCCGAGCACACATTCACTGCTCTGTGTTGTTGTTGTTGTTGTTGTTGTTGTTGTTGTGGACACACTCGGTGCACTGATGCAGCTGATCCTTCCTCTAATGGATGCAGAGTTGTTGTTCCCACAGCTGTGTGTTGAAGCATGCTGTAAGTAATGAATGATCTCTGCACTTTAACAGCATCGTGGAGCGTTTAGAAATGCATCATTTATCCTCCACAAAGCAGGAGGTTTTAAGCTCCTACATTATCTCCTATGTCTCCTAATTTCTCTTCTCTTGTCTCCTTTCCTTCCTGCTCGCTTTTTGCCTTCTTCACAAACTTTTGTTTCCAGTGTTTTCCTCTTATTTCCCCTTCTTTTCTCCCATAGTCTTTCCTTGTCTCCTTTCCTCTCCTCACTCCTTCTTTTAACTCTTGGTTATCATCCCCTTTTCTCTTTTACTTCCTTTCCTTTGGTGACGCTCCTGTTTTTGTTCCTGTTAGACATTGATATCACCCTTTTTGTAATACTGTTCTTTGACTTTTCTTCCATATTTTCTGGTTTTACTTTTTCTTTCCTTCCAATAAATCATATCCCATCCTTGTTTCCTTTCCTATTTCTTTACCTTCCTTCACTTTCATCTCCTTTCCTTCCCCCTTTCTTCTTTTACCTGAACTTCTCTAACTTTTCTTTCCAGTTTTTTCCAATTATTTCCCTTAGTCTTTCCTTGTTTCCTTTCCTCTCCTCTTCCCTCCCTCTCTTGACTCTTGGTTATCATCCCCTTTTCTCTTTTACTTCCTTTCCTTTGGTGCTGATCCTGTTTTTGTTCCTATTAAACATTGTTGTCTCCTTTTTTTTAATGCTTTCTTTTGACTTTTCTTCCATATTTTCTGGTTTCCTTATTTGCTGTTTCTTTCCCTGTTTCATCCTTGTTTCCTTCCTATTTCTGTACTTTCCTTCACTTTCATCTCCTTTCCTTCCTTTTGCATCAATCTCGTCTCTTCTTTAATTTAAAATTTAATTCAACCTCCTCCTCCTCTCTTTTCATCCTCTTCAAATCTTTCTCCACCACTGGTCTCCTCTCCTCTTCTCTAATGTCCTTCTCCTCTTCCCGTCCTCTTTTGACTCTTGGTTATCATCCCTTTTCTCTTTTACTTCTCTTTCCTTTCATGCCCCTCCTGTTTTTCTTCCTGAAAGACATTCAATCACCTTTTTTTAATACTTTCCTTCAATAAACCCTGTTCCATCCTTGTTTCCTTTCCTATTTCTGCACCTTCCTTCACTTCATCTCCTTTCCTTCCTTTGCATCAATCTCGTCTCTTCTCATCAAAAGTTAATTCAACTTTCTCCTCTTCTCTTTTCATCCCCTTCTAACCTTTCTCTAATTTTTCATCATTGATTACTTTCCTCCTCCACTTGTCTCCTCTCCTCTTCTGTAATCCACTTGCCCTTCCTTATTCTCTTCTCTCCTGACTCCTCCTCTCCTCCTCTTTTTTTTTGGACAGAGCACAAAGCGAAAGTGATGCAGTCTAATTCACAGCCTGATTCCCGTGTGTGACCTCCTGGTCACGGGAGCGAGCAGAGAGCAGGGGATTGTGGGATACGTGATGGCTGAGCAGCTGTGATGGGGTCAGGGGTCAGAAGCCCTGACGACGGCCTGTTGCCGGGGCAGAGGCGGTGGCGCGGTGGTTGCCAGGGCAGAGGCAGGCTTTGTGGAGCTCCCCGATGGAGCATGGAGGTGGGAAAACTGGGGGAAGGGACGGAGAGAAAGAGGAGACATAAAGAAGGAGGAGAGAAAGACATTAACAAAAGGAGAGAGGGTTAGAAAGCAAGAGGAAGGGTGGGAAAATGAGAGGAGGAGGAAAGGGAGAGAATAAGAAGAAAGAAAATGAAGCTGTAGAGAAAAGAGGAGAAGCCTACACAGAGGAGTGGTGACTAATCAGATGTGTCTGTATCAGAGGGAAGAAGGAAAGGAAAGTGAAGGAAACACAGCGGAGGTATCATGAAGATGAATCTGAGTGAGTTTCACATCCAGGTTTATAATGTTAACATCCATGAAGGTGAACACTCATGGACACTTCCTGAACGCAGCACCAAGAAATCTTAGAAAGAACAACAACCTTTTTATGAGCATCAGTCACACAAAGCTCAGCCTGCTGGTCTGAGGGTCTGTGTGTCACAGCTGAGGACCAGAATAAAGGCAGGAAGTCACCAAGACATGATGCACTGCAGGCCTCTGAGAACACATGCTCTGTGGTGGATTCAGTTTGATCTTTAAATGAATGAATGCACAATTTTATTATTTTATTTTACCTTGGAATATGCCTGTTGAGGCTGCACAGTGGAGCTCTGTCCTTCTGTGTGGAGTTTGCATGTTCTCCCCGTGCATGCGTGGGTTCTCTCCAGGTACTACAGCTTCCTCCCACAGTCCAAAAACATGTCTATTCTGATGAGAAGAGACAAGAAGAGAATGATGCAAAAGAAGGAAAGGAGATGAAAGTGAAGGAAAGTAAAGAAATAGGAAAGGAAACAAGGATGAAACAGGGTTTATTTGAGGGAAAGAAAAAGCAAATAATGGAAACAGAAAATATGGAAGAAAAGTCAAAGTCTGGATGTCTTACAGGAACAAAAACAGGAGCGGCACGAAAGGAAAGAAAGTAAAAGAGAAAAGAGGGGATGATAACCAAGAGTCAAAAGAGGGGGAGAATAGGAGAAAGAGATTAGAGAAGAGGAGAGGAAACAAGTGGAGGAGGATGAAAAAATTGAGTAAAGTTAGAAGTTGATGAAAAGAGAAGAGGAGAAAGTTGAGTAAACATCTGATAAGAAGTGAGGAGATTGATGCAAAGGAAGGAAAGGAGATGAAATTGAAGGAAAGTACAGAAATAGGAAAGGAAACGAGGATGAAACAGGGTTTATTTGGGGGAAAGAAAAGCAAATAATGAAACCAGAAAATATGGAAGAAAAGAAACAAGAGAGTATTAGAAAAAAGGTGATATCAAGTTTAATTGGTCACTCTGAATCACCCGTGTGTGAATGGTTGTCTGTCTTTTACATGTTTGCCCTGTGATGGGTTGGCGACCTGTCCAGGTCTGGGATTGGCTCCAGGACCCCGTGACCCTGAATAGGATAAGCGGTCATGATGATGGATGGATGGATGGATGGATGGATGGATGGATGGATGGATGGATGGATGGATGGATGGATGGATGGATGGATGGATGGATGAATGGATGGATGGATGGATGGATGGATGGATGGATGGATGGATGGATGGATGGATGGATGGATGGATGGATGGATGGATGGATGGATGGATGGATGGATGGATGGATGGATATTCCCGTTGAGATACAAAATCTCTCTTCCAAAGGAGTTGTGACCGAGACAGCAGCATAAAAAGTTTCACACAAAGAACAGACAAGAACAATTAATCTTTACACCAATCAAGACACTATCAATCTGCAGAAGTGAAACATGTGCATGGACTGGTCAGATGATCCTTAATCCTGGTTTTAAAGTCCTCCAAACTAGTAAAAGGATCCAGTCTGAGCTCACTTTAAACCAGGACGATGAAGCGAAACATTAAAGCACTTTTACTAAAGTCAGAGAGTCGGAGGAATGACGTGCAGAGAGCAGAGGTTCCCTCTGACAGTTTCAGCAGTCAGCAAAACTGTCAGTGTCATCTGATAACTGAAGGCTTTGATGTTTACAGTGGAGCTGTTTCACCTCTGTTACTTCCTCTGCAGAATGACCTCACCCCACCTTTAAATCTCTTCGATGCACAAAAGATACTTCTTGACCGTGCAAAAGTTTGATCTCTGTAAGTCATATCACAACGATCCAGATAAATTCCTGCTGTGATTTATTGATTGACACATTAAATACGAGACTGTCCTTGTTGGTAAATACAGTAACATTTAGAAAGCTTTATTGAACACTTTCTTATAGATTTTCTTCCTTTAAATCAGAGAGCTATGTTCTCAACACCCTCAGCTTTTTCCTTTGACATGAATTTAATAAAAGCCAAGTCACTAAGCACTTTAACGTCGTGGTCACCGTTTTATTTTAAATGTGCTGGAGAGCAGAGCCAACATGGCAAAAGATGTGTCGCTGTATCTCTTCTGCCTCTGGATACCGTGAGAGCAATAACACACACAACTGAACGTTGATGCATGAAAATTAAGGACGATGCAAATCTGAAACACAGCAGGAGGGTTGCTTTTTTAAAATCTGATAAATACCTTTGTGTTTGAAAGTTTGGATATGCTTCTTCTTTTAGTTTTCTGTAGTTTCTCTTTGTAGAATTGTTGAGAAAGAGGAAGTTTATGCTATTTAATCAAGAACATCTCAAGCTGTAGATTCATGTGAATCAAGGAACTCCTCTCTGCATCGCTTCTCCATCCCTCTCCAAGTTTGTTTACGAGTGACTTGCACAGAAAATGCTGTGTGTGTGTATGTGTGTGTGTGTGTGTTTGGCAGCAGATGTGTGTGTTTGTGATGCAGACAGACTGAAGAGTGTGTGAGTCACTTTGTGTGTGTGCAGGTCAGTGGATGGAGTTAAACCCCAGTCATTGTTGGGGTGTCCCCTGGGACCTGAGGGAGCGGGGATAAATAGGTGCTTTTCACTATTCACCCTTATTTTACCACGCTCCCTGGCTCCTGCATGTGTGTGTGTGTTTGTTTGTCAGGCAATGTGTGTGTGTGTGTTTGTCTTTGTGACTTTGAAAACATGTTGTGTGCGTCTGTGAGAGTGAGTGAGCGAGATCATTGCTTTAAAGAAAAACAACAACACCTGTTTAGAACTGAAACAACAACAACAGTGTAAAGAAAACAAACCCAACATGAGGCAGTCAGTCATCATGGATCTGATGTTTACATTCTACTACACTATAATATTATGCCAAGCAAAGTTTATTCTCATGTTTTTCTTCTTCTTAATATTTCCCAAAACTAAAATTTTAACTGAATGATATGCCAAGAAAAATAAAAAGGTAAAAAAAAAGATGCTAAAGGTAAAAAAAAAGCATAGAGTAAGACTTCAAAATATAAACCTGTGTGTGTGTGTGTGTGTGTGTGTGTGTGTGTGTGTGTGTGTGTGTGTGTGTGTGTGTGTGTGTGTGTGTGTGTGTGTGTGTGTGTGTGTGTGTTTGCATGTGTGTGTGTGTTTCAGTGTGAGCATGCAGACTGTTGTTGCTATTGACTGAAGATTTATGTGGAGTCACTTCTTCATTTTGCTTTTTTTCCCAGTGTGTGTGTGTGTGTGTGTGTGTGTGTGTGTGTGTGTGTGTGTGTGTGTGTGTGTGTGTGCGCGCATGTGTGTGCGCATGTGTGTGTGTGTGTGTCTTAGCGTGTGTGACTATGCCAGGGACGGCCCTGAGGCCAATTAGGGGACAGATAATTAACCTCATTGAAACCGGAGTCGAATGAAGGCCTTATTGTAGGGCTAGTGTGTGTGTGTGTGTGTGTGTGTGTGTGTGTGTGTGTGTGTGTGTGTGTGTGTGTGTGTGTGTGTGTGTGTGTGTGTGTGTGTGTGTGTGTGTGTGCTTTGTAAGAAACAGAGCTGACTTTTAAAAATGAACACGTCTTCATGCAGTCCTCCCCCTACAGATGATATCAGACTGAACTCATTTAAAGCAGGAAGCATGTTTTCAGAGACAACACTTTTTATCCAGAGAAGAAGAAAAAGTCTTTAAATCTCTTCTTCATGTGAATTCATTAAAAACTCTACTTGCATTTTCATATCAAACAAATTTCCCCAGCATGAAGTTTGAGCCTCTCTGTGTCATTAAAAGGAATAACACACTCCTGCAACAACAAAGTATTTAAAGTAACTTCACCTCTTTCACATATATGGTCCTTATTAAGGTATCCAGTCAGTCATCCATCTACTAACTGAAACACTGTTCCCATAGGGGGCGGCTGCAGGGTGAGGTCAGGGGGGAGTAGACCCTCTGGACAAGTCGCCCGTCTGTCACAGGGCTAACATATAGACCAAGCTGCAACCTCCGGTCTGAAAATATGAAGCCCATGCAGAAGTGTTATAAACTGCAGTTCATCGAGCGTCCACTAGAGGCTGGCTGCAGAAACACAGGAAACCACATACACACCCATTCAAAGAGACGATCTTAGTGAATTTTTAAAAGTTACTTTTTTATCACATTTAGAGAAACATTTGTGATCTTCTTCACATTGAATTTTGTTGTGAAAAATAATTTAAGTTAAAATATTGTTAAATCCAAATGTTAAATATAAATATAAATGTTAAATATAAATATAAATGTTAAATGTAAATGTAAATTTTAAATATAAATATAAATGCCAAATATAAATATAAATGTTAAATAGAAATATAAATGTTAAATATAAATCTAAATGTTAAATATAAATCTAAATGCTAAATATAAATCTAAACATTAAATATAAATCTGAAAGTTAAATATAAATTTTAAATATAAATATAAATGTTAAATGTAAATCCAAATGTTAAATATAAATCTAAATGCTAAATATAAATCTAAACATTAAATATAAATCTGAAAGTTAAATATAAATTTTAAATATAAATATAAATGTTAAATGTAAATGTAAATTTTAAATATAAATATAAATGCTAAATATAAATATAAATGTTAAATATGAATATAAATGTTAAATCTAAATCTAAATGTTAAATATAAATCTAAATGTTAAATATAATATAAATGTTAAATATAAATGTTAAATGTTAAATATAAATGTTAAATGTTAAATATAAATGTTAAATGTAAATATAAATCTAAAATATAAATCAAAATGTTAAAAAGAAATATAAATGTTAAATATAAATATAAATGTTAAATATAAATGTTAAATGTAAATCTAAATGTTAAATGTAAATATAAATGCTAAATATAAATATAAATGTTAAATATAAATCTGAAAGTTAAATATAAATTTTAAATATAAATATAAATGTTAAATGTAAATGTAAATTTTAAATATAAATATAAATGCTAAATATAAATATAAATGTTAAATATGAATATAAATGTTAAATCTAAATCTAAATGTTAAATATAAATATAAATGTTAAATATAATATAAATGTTAAATATAAATGTTAAATGTTAAATATAAATGTTAAATGTTAAATATAAATGTTAAATGTAAATCTAAATCTAAAATATAAATCAAAATGTTAAAAAGAAATATAAATGTTAAATATAAATATAAATGTTAAATATAAATGTTAAATGTAAATCTAAATGTTAAATGTAAATATAAATGCTAAATATAAATGTTAAATATAAATATAAATGTTGAATATAAATATAAATGCTAAATATAAATATAAATGTTAAACTTAAATCTAAATGCTAAATATAAATTGAAATGTTAAATGATTAACCTAAAGGCTCTAAAAACATCAGCTCACAAATTTTTTTATTACTCGCTATTTTTCAAGAGATTAAATTTATGAGTTTTGCCCATATAAGGGCGTTGTTGACTTGATTGACAGGCTGGCACCCTGTAGCTGTTAGAGAGGAGACTAAAGCCCCGCCTCTTTACCTCACACTAGCTCCACAGACGTTAGCTTGAGTTCAGCGTTTCCAATCTGGCACTACCTTCAAACCAGCTCTTCAGAAACAGACGGGTGATGTCACGGATTCTACGTCCATTTATTAAACAGTCTATGATGCAGACAGACAATCAGACACACACACACTCAGGGAGGAGGCCGCAGTGGTTTTAATGTGTTTACATGTTTACATTACATGTAGGCATTAAGGATGTAATCATCATAATGTGATTATATGACTCAAAAAAGACAATCATCATTCCGCTAATCTGTTAATAACTCAAACAGAGGACGACCTTTACTATCTCTCTCTCTCTGTCCTCTTCCTCCACAGTGAGATATTGTTCTTCGTCACAGGAAACAACTCTGAATTCAATTTTCTCATTTGAGCTCTGAAGTAAATTCAATCCGGGCATCCCCATCACAACAGGCTGCTCTGTTCCTGAAGGGTTAAGGTTTCTCTCCCTGTTTGGAAAGTCCAGTTCCTCTCCTGCTGTGGAGTCCTTGTTTCTTCACTTGAAGCGTCATCGGGGAGATGTGACGACCCAACTCTAGATTCATCTCATGTTCATCTCATGTTTGGTTCTCCTCGTCTTACATCTTCTGGCGTCTGTAACTCCATCCTCACTCTCCCGCTCTCTCCCTCTCTTTCTCTCCCCTGCTCCCTCCCTCCAGTGACAGCTGGCCTTCTCTTTTCCCGCCAACGGACCAGCTGTCCATTCTTAGTGGAGGTATTCGAAAGCGTGTGTGTGTGTGTGTGTGTGTGTGTGTGTGTGTGTGTGTGTGTGAGAGACACAGAGAGAAAGAGACACCGAGAGAGTGTGTGTTTTACATATCGGGCAGCTCCTTTCTCTCAGTTTCTATGCCTGTCTCTCCAACACACACACACACACACACACACGCACACACGCACACACACACACACACACACAAGCACATACACACATCACAGACAGGAAGCAACATGACACTCTTATTACTCATGGAGCCTCCTCTTCTGTTACTGGAGGAAGGTATACATGAGTGACTACACACACACACACACACACACACACACACACACACACACACAGCAGCACTAATTTGTTAACAGGCTGCTGTAATCTCTGTCAGCACACTGTACTTGTAATCCTCTCTGGCTCTCAGTCTCTATTAATACATGTTTTGTTGTCTTGTTCCTCCTCCACACGCTTCATCACAGAAATCTCCTGTCGGTCAATCTTTGACTGAGCCGATGTGAGAATGCAATGAGAAACACTTGTGAGTATGCATGCAGGCCAGAGTGATGAGGTTAAAAATAATCAGAATCAGAAATACTTCGGTCATCCCAGGGAGGGAAATTCGGTCATTACCATAGACTGTATAAAAAATGGAAGTAGTATCCAGGAGAGTATTAATAGGACGAATAAAGGCCGTTTCCCCGCTAACAGCTATGTCTCAAAGTGCAGCATGAACCTCTTTATGAAAGACTAAATCTTCACAAGCTCACCCAACATTATGGCCGCTGTCAGCCAATCAGCACGGATGTCACATCATGTATTTTAGGACAACACTGTCTTGGTAGTGAGCGTGATTTGTACCTTTAAATATGTTGTTCTACTCTGGCAGGCTTCTGATATCATAACTTCTGAAGAAAACACAGGGAGAAGAGGATTTCTGTGTGTTTGCATCCAGGAACACACACACATACAGTCGAACACACACACACACACACACACACACACACACACACACACACACAGATAAAGTCAACAGTAAACCACATCCAGATCCCTGGCTGTACACTCCAACTGACGGCAGCTGTGTTCGTTAACCCCTCGACGCTAAAACATTACAACATGGCTAACCACACACACACACACACACACACACACACACACACACACACACACAGAGAGAGAGAGAGAGAGAGGAAGAACTGTAACACCCGTTGTGTCTCGTTAACTGCTCAGATTATCAACGTGAAGCAATGGATGTGGGCAAAGCGGCCCACTCACTTATCAACGCGATAAAACCTCACACACTCATGCAAACATACACACCACACACTAATCACACACACCCACACACACCCACACACACACACACCCTGGTTCATGTGAATGGCAGAGACATGAAAACACAGGGCACAGGGGCACAGTGTACAAGGTCGTGTTTGTTTTTATGTCTGCCTTCAAGGTTTGTAGGAGCACCAGACCACCTCTGACACACACACACACACACACACACACACACACACACACACACACACACACAAACACACACCTCTGTTTCTCTTCCTGGAGTAATTATGTCACCGTATGTTTGGTCTGCAGACGTGTTGACAGGAGACACGTATGGTTGTGAACACAGAAAACAGATACACACATGCGTTTATGTGTGTGTGTATTTACTCTGTGTGTGTTTGTGTAAGAGGCAGAGAAAGAAGCGTGTGTGTGTGTGTGTGTGTGTGTGTGTGTGTGTAAGAAGTTTTCTCTGTGCTGACAGAATGTCCAACCTTTTGGCAGAAGAGAGAGACTCATTATGAAAAAGAAACACACAAAGACAAACAGATACTCCTCAAACTGAACCGATGTGCCACGTTTACCGACAGGTGAGTTTGTTCAGGCTGCTGCCGCTCGAACCAACACGTTTAATGAACTGGTTCGGCAATGGCTAACAGGATAACAGTTCCTAATCGTGTTCTCAAAGTGCTGTTTGAGAGTGATAACAAATGACAGTGCATTAAAGTAATCTTCACTGACTGAAGTGAAACCGTAATGCGATGCCTTTTTTTGGAAATTCCAAGAAAGATGAAGTTTTAAAAAAACATTTCTTTATCTCCTCTGAAAGTAGCAACGATCATGACTGATGCATACAATGCAAACAATGCAGCAAATGCCACAGGAGACTGAACCCTGCCTTCTTTAATAGTCTTGAATCTTTACTTTGGAAAATGTAAATACATTTGTGGTGATTGGTTTTTAAGTTGGCTTTTTTGGAAGTTGTTTTCTTGTGTGGAGTCTCACAGAGGTTGGGCGGCTCCACCTGCACCTTCACACCTGCACCTGATCCCTGCAATCACCACCTGTATTTAAGCCCTGCTGTGAGGCTTCTCCAGTGCCAGATTATTCCTGCATCAGATGTGATATTTCCCATGACTTTTTCATTGTTCCAGTTTTCCAGCTTGGTGTGTTTTACCTGTGACACAGGCCCAATCTCAATGTCCTCCCTCAGCACTGAGCCCTTCTTCACTTAATTGACGTCAGCTGTAAAGTGATCGAGGGCAGGAGGCTGTAAGGGCTCAAAACCGTAGAACTGGGAATGGGACATCACTTTGAGACTCCTCACATGACCTGCATGATGTCAGGAAGCTCACTTTAGCGATTTTAGGATTTTTTATTGCACAATTTTTACTTTCCTCAAATTCAAGGCGCTTAAGGGACAGACTGACTGCCATATAATCCAGGCTCTTACCATACAGACTGCTTAACCACACAATTTAAAATATATAAAAAGGCTATATAACTATAAATATATAAGTTATACTGTATATAAATGTATGTGAAGATGAATAGATTAAGGCTGTTTTCTATATTTATACTTACATGCAAACTTTTTAACCTGTAAGTTTCACTGAAACTTTCATGCTTCTTTTTTACTGTCGCACTTTTTTATTTTATGTTAAGGTGCTCGTTTACCTTTCCATGCTCAGGGGCTTCCCCTGGGAATCCCCTGTTTCACGTCACAATGCTATGAACTCTGGGTAATTCCCTCACGCTAAGTCTGCAAAAATGCCCACTTACGGAAAGGGGGCACAAAGGGCTCAAAAAGTCAGAGAGAGATCCCTCACACACTTGATTTGAGGGACAGCCTTAAGCCCTCACAGACTTAGTGGGAACGTGCCTCAAAGTCAGTGAGTGCTTGAGGGTGGACATTGAGATTGGGCCTAACTCTGCTGTCCTCCAGTGCCTCCACGAGCCCCCAGCGCTACCGCCCAATCTCTGCCACTCTGCCACACTCTCTCCCTCGATGTCACTCACCAGCCTCCTCTTCCAGCCTTCACCTCTCCTCGGATTTCCCTCCTCACGCCTTGGACCCTGGATCCCTCCCCTCCACCCTTTGTTCCCTTCAATAAATTCACTTAACTGCTTCATCTGCCTCCGGTTGTGCTTTTGGGTCCACACTGCAACACCTGGTTTTCTAACCACGACAAAATGACTGTTTCTGCAGGGTGCAGATAATCAGTTGAAGTCTGAGACTATCAGGCGTTTAGGCAAATAAATGTATAGAAATCAATATTTATGCTCATGGTCTTTATGCTGAAATCTTTCAAAAGGCATTACTGTTCAGTCACAGAGGTGTAGTGGAGCAACAGAGGATCAATGCAAAATGCTGGAGCCGCCTGAAGCATGGAACAAGACGCTGCATCTGATGACCTGTTAGTATTTCAGATTTAACTGGGGGACTTTTGCACCTTTGCTTGAGTCTGCAGAATCTGTACAGAGAGATAAAGTATGACATCCAGTCCATTCCCTATCATGATGACGCTGCTCTGATCCCTTTCACGTGATGTAATGCATATCTAAACGGGTCTGCTTCATGCAAACACTGATGTGACACCACACAGATCTGTTGTTCTGTGACCCATGTAGTCCAGCTCCTCTGTATGCATGTCAACACACTGTCTTCCTTCAGCTGCAGGTGAATTTTCTTCCTCAGCACCGACACCTCAGCCTTTGAGTCTCCTCCTCTTCTTTCCACTGTCCACAATCAACACAATTTTGCAAGCACAGCTAAGCACAGTCAGACTGACTGGACGTATTGTTGGTTAATTAATGGGGTCAGCGGGGAAAACAGTTCAGCAACATTCACTCTGATGGTCTGCATTGTCGGAAAAGAGGGCAGGAATTCCAAAGGGACTTAATGTTTGTTATGGTAATGACTGTGTTAGATATGGCTGGGTGGATGCATCCATAAACACACTCATTTCTCAGACATGTTGCTGTTGATGCTGTAAGTTCATCTTCGTCACAACACGCTGGTAGTTGCCTCTTTGATGCATACGTTCCTTAAACGTGCATTCTGTCTCGTGGCCAGCAGGGGGAGTCTGTCCACTTGTTGCAAAAAGACATTGACGTGAAACTAGTCAGGAATATTGCCATAGATTGCGACTGAGTTATTACCTCACTGAGTTATAATGGTCTCACTAGCTTGTTTCAAATCTTCAATACAGCATGAGACTTGTTTTTTGAACTGGTCCACCTCGGAGTTAAATGAAAGAACAGGCAATAAATGAAGGCGCGGCTCTCTGTGGCTGATAACTTAGCTACCTTAGAGGTCTCTCAGCTAGGATAGGAACATAACAATAAGCTACAGCTCCGTCAACCACATATTGTCTCCTATGTTTCTAATTAAAGATGATGATAAAAAACTTGAAGCTTCAAAGGAGGGTCAACAAACCAAGTGTCCTCTCTTGCTATTTTTCAGCTCTCAAATTCAAATTAACTCCAAAATATTTAGGAGGAGGCGTAATTTGGATTTACTGGCTTTTAAAGGTTGAAATTGTGCTTTTATAAGACAGAAAGTGATCACATCATAGTAAGCCTTGGCACTAATTTGAAATAAATGTATCGCCCTGTGAGGAACTTTCTGTTTGTGTTGACTCTGGCGCCCCCTGTGGACAAAGTGTTTTTTGTCCTTGACATGTGTAAGTTGTGTTTTCTGAGATAAGCTATATTTTGACAGTCAAATGCATCACTTCCTGTGAATTTTTGCTGTGGAAAGGCTGTCTCCTCAGTCTCACCTCACATCTATCCCCTCATAATCCTGGCGTAGGTGATCTCGTCTGCTGTTGTAAGTCTTAAAGAAACACAGAGTTTCCTCTGAAGGGTGTCTGGGCTCAGTCTTAGAGAGAGGGTCAGGAGCCCGGACATCCGGAGGGAGCTCGGAGTAGAGCCGCTGCTCCTTCACGTTGAAAAGAGTCAGCTGAGGTGGTTTGGACATCTCATAAGGATGCCTCCTGGACGCCTCCTTTTAGAGGTGTTCCAGGCACATTCAACTGGGAGAAGGCCCCGGGGAAGACCCAGAACTCGATGGAGGGATTATATCTCCCTCTGGATTCCCAAGGAGGAGCTTGAAAGTGTTGCTGGGGAGAGAGATGTCTGGGTCGATCTGCTTGGAAGAAACATCACTGAGAATCTAAGTCTGTTTTATCATGAGTCCAAAACTCCTGACAGTGGCTTTAAAAAGAGCTCGTTCATAAGGACTCAGGTCATGTCTGTAAAACATTTTCTAAAGGCTTTTAATGAGAAAGTAATGTGCAAGAGTTCAGCATCTCATTCTGTCAGTAACAATGTGTAAATACAGTTTAAAACTGTGCCTGTCATGAATTCTTGTTTGTGTTTGTAATTCCTCTGAAGCCACATCAGATATCTTCCCCAGTGTGGAGTACTTCTCAGCCGCTGAATGGGAGCCTGAGAGGGACAATAAGGCTATGTTCAGACGTATAAAAGGAAGATGACTTTTAACCCCCCTGACCGCATATTCCACCGGTCAATGGCCGAGATTCCTCAAATACCAGTGCGTGTTCAGCATAATGCACAGAAGGAGAACCAGAAGCTGAAAGCGTATTATTCTTCTGGAACGTCTTTCTTCTCACACGAGGGGCTATTCTTAGGTTTTCAAAGTAATAAAGTTTGTCTAAATTGAATAAAAACGTCATAAAATGTCCTGATTTTAAATGTTCATGCCATTTATTGATGTGTTGTTGCTGTTTTGGATCACAAAGCATCCAAAGAAAAAACCCCTCCAGAGCTGTTTTTATGACCAAGTTCATGTCCAAACAAAGAACATAATGTACATGTTCTCAGCGGGCATTAAGACATATGGAATGCATTTTATTAAGTTTAACGTGTAAGTCCCGTTTTATCAAATCAAATCAAATGTCCTCTCTGGTGCTGGAGGGGAAGTCCATCACGGGGGGGACTTCCCTCAGTGTAACACTCATGTTCAGTCTGTAATTGGAAACAGAGCGGCTGCACAGAATGTACGACAGAGATGTTTGTCACACAGGTGTCTGAACATAATGCTCACTGTCCACTGATGCAGTTTGATTTGATTCATTTGCAAATGCATGAATGTTCAAATAATGTAACACAGCGGTCACATGACTTCAGATCTCAGTGCAGGAGACACCGAAACCTTTGGAGGTAATTTATGACCTCACCTGACGATCAAAGCATCCAAACCCCCTGAAAGAATCACACACACACCCTCCTGTCTGTGTGTTTCCAACTATATGATGTAATTCAAAAACAAAAGAGTGTTAGCCGCTAACAGCTGAAGGTTCAAGAGGTGCACACACACAATTACATCCACACACACACACACACACACACACACACGCGGCAGCTCCTGTTAAAACAACACGACAGCAGCTGCTGAGGAGACTGCTCTCTTTTAGTACCACACCTCAGACCCAGTGAGTGTGTGTGTGTGTGTGTGGGCGTAAGTGTGTGTGTGTGTGTGCCACTTCACACTGTATCAGAAGACTGAGGCTGTCTGGAGTGAACAAGGTCCAGTCTGTCTCACACACACACACCTTAGCAACCATCCACCAGTTGCGGCAGTTGACAGTTTGGAGGTGTGTGTGAGTGTGTGTGTGTGTGTGTGTGTGTGTGTGTGTGTGTGTGTGTGTGTGTGTGTGTGTGTGTGTCTCAAAGGCTGGCATTTGTCCTCAGACATTTGTGGGAGCATTTGAGTGTCTGCTCGGCATACTCTGCGTGTTCGGACAAACGTATGGCACTGTGCAGAACATTTGTAGATGTACTTAAAGCCTCAGAAGGTGTGTGTGTGTGTGTGTGTGTGTGTGTCTGTTGATGACTTTCTTTAAGACATGTGTCAGTCCGTCAGAAGGTACCATTTGTGCGTCCACTGTTGAACTCTCACTGTTGGACTTTCACTGGGAGGCTGTGCTGCAGGATGAACCTGGACCTCTTCCGTGTTTTGCTCTCGTTTTCAAACTTAAAGGCACTATGAGGAGTTTTTCACCAGCTGAGAAACAGACTGAAACTAACACTGATGCCTCTTTGTGACCTTCAAAAGCAAACAAAACCTGATACCTTCTCTGTTGTCATTTTTAATGCCTTAAACCACTCAGAGGGGGGAGGTGTCAGACCACATGATTGACATTTGGCTTTAGAAACACCCCTTTTCAGCTGTTTTCATGGCAAATAATCACATTGAGTGATAAATCTGGCTGTTAAAAGACAACAGGGTGAGGTTTTTGTTGAAAGTGGTGATGATATCAAAGTTTCAGGAGCAGGGCCACACCTCAACCGCGCCTCTTCCGTTTTCCCATAAATTCAAACCCGACCATTTCCTCCTTTCTCGCTCTCGTTTCCGCATCCCTCCCTGTCTTCCCTTTCTCTCCTTCTGCTCCTCTCCTCCTTATCCACAGGGCCCTGGCGGGGGTTCGTCGTGCCCGGGTGAGACGGCGGAACCCTCTACGAAGCTTCCCCAAAGCGACTGCGAGTTCAATATCGATCAATACAATAATCCATAATCAATAAACTATCTTTCAAATCTCATTCGGTTGTTGGTGTGGTCCTTGCTAGTGAAACACTACTTTTGCACGTACAGAACAAGAGATAAGAGGTATCACTTTGTGCACAATGGGGCGCCAAAATTGATATAAATTAAAAGTTCCTCACAGCAGCTTTAAGTTCAGCACAGCAATTATTTTCATGCAGATAAAAGATCAGTGCAGAACACATGCTTAAATCTAAAGGCTGGTTTATACTTCTGCATCGAATCGACCACATAGCCTACGCCAGAGGTCCGTGTAGCTCCTGTACCCACGCAGAGGTCTACACACGTAGCTGACCTGCACCTCCTCCAAAAAGTAACTACGTGTAGAATCGACGCGGACTACAACCCCTGTGATTGGTCCGCTCGGCTGCATTGTATTTACAGCTTAACAGCACTTCTGGGATCCCCGCTCATCGGCCGTGTGTTTCATCTCCTCCTCTCTCTTCTTCATGTAATCATGTCTGTATGATAAACAGCAACATGTATCAGCTGTAGATTAACAGAACACGCTCTGAATCTCTGTGGAAAAGGAAACAGAGATCGTAGCGGGGCCGGAAGCAGGCGACCGGCTATCAGAGAGACCACACTACCCTCAAGCGTTTCGGCGGAGAATTGCAGCGCCACAACATGGACTGCTAGGCGCTGGTGGCCTAGCGGTCTGAGCGCCCCACATACAGAGACTACAGTCCTCATCGCAGGGATCGCCGGTTCGATTCCCAGTCGGTAGACCATATCCTGCATGTCTTCCCCAGCTCTCTACTCCCCACATTTCCTGTCTCTCTTCAGCTGTCCTATAAAATAAAGGCAAAAAGGCCTAAAATATAACTTTAAACTTTACTTGATCTTAAATACTGTCAGAAGTTTTTTAAAGTTTGAAATAACATCAGATGAGTTTGTTCTGCTCGTGTAACATGAAGGAAATCAGATAACTCTGTCAGTCCAATGTGTTTTATTGTAGAAACAAGAGAGAGAGTTCTGTTGTCTCAAACATCTGAACGTACGTCACTGTGGATTAAATCCACACTCTGATCCATGTAATGTACCAGATGTTAAAAATGCTGAGTGTCAAATAAAAAATGACAGCCAGCGTCAGTGTGGGAAATTATCTTTTGTCAGATTAAATAGGATTCTGCAGATTCTTTATTGGGCCGATTTCTAAAGGATGTAATAAAATAATGTATGGATTATGTTCCCAGGGATTAGATGAAAGGAAGTCTTTATTAACCAGATGCCCCGAGGGCTTGCTGGTCACTCTTCTGTTGCATCATGGTGAGCAGCTGGCACCAAATGGCCTCAGTGTGTGTACTTGTGTGTGAGTGTGTGTGACACGCTGCCAGATTCCAGGAAACAGGAAACTGAGTGGCGGGAAAATTACAGCAGCAGGGGGTCCAGTCTTTTGTCAAAACATAATCCAGTGGACGCTCTTAGCACCATCCTCTCCCCCCCTCCTCTCCGACACACACACACACACACACACACACACACACACTCAGACGGACAAACACTCTCTTTCTTTGGACGTGCCATTTTTCCAGGAAGCAGCTACCGGCTGCTGTTTCCCTCTTCAAGAGTGAGCTGAAGAGGGGAAGTCAGGGATTCCTTGTTGTTAAAGAAAGAGAGAGTAGGATGAAAAACAGGCTGGAGTGTTTGTGTGCAGGGTGGGGGTTGAGTCCAGTTGGTCAGTTGAAAGGATTTAAGGAGCCATAAGGCCTGACTGAGCATCAGAGGGGGAGAGCGGGACTGAGGCTGCAGACCTGATGAGTGCTTAGAGAGAAAGACAATGTAGAAGTTTGTTGTGTTTCAATAGAAAGATGTAGAAGACATGATATCTTCACAAGCAGGTTTTATGAAGCAGTGTAACTCAGGAGGTTTTCTCTGAGCAGAGAGAGAGAGAGGAAGCTGTCTCTGTAGGTGAAACGAGGCCAAACACAAAGTGAAATATCCCTCTTTGGCAGTTTGTCGTGACACGGATTGTTTGTGCAGCCTCACCGGAGTCAGATCCCCACACAGTGATTTATCCACTTCTGTATAACAGTCACCCACAGCCCGGGGACACCATTCATCTCTGAGCTCCAACGACATGTTCATTTCTCAACTCTCGTCACCATTAATCTCTACAACGTTTCACTTTAATCAGCCGTTTAGAAGTGTTTCATTCCTATCAGGGCTGGAAACGTTCTCTGGCACCTGAGAAAAAGGGCTCATAAATCACCTGCTTAAAAGTGGAGAGAGAGTCACTGTGGTCCTGTACCTTGCTGTGCACCAACTGAGAGCTGAAGGTTTTATTCTTTGGGTTGAAAAACAGCAGAAAACTCTGAGACTACCTGCACAGAGGGACCATCATTCATCAGCAGTGTGTAACAGAAACTCTGCATCTTGATTCAAAGAACTTTATTACACACTGCAGACGAGTTGTTCCAGGGGGGGAAATATCCTGCATTAAAGTGGCAGCATGACGAAAGGTTAAAAGAGGTTGTTGATATATGAATAAAATGATAAAGCTTATAGTTAGAGCTGGATCAGGCTTGGACCAGCTTTTGTTATGCTGCTATAGGCCTAGACTGCCAGGGGAACTGGCACACTGACACACTGGGATCCTATCCCACCCCTTCCCCCCAACCCCCTTCATCACTTACTTTAACTCTGCCTGTCCCATTAAAGTTACTAACCATAGACCTTTCTGGAGTCCCTGAGCTCCCTTGTCTCGTAGGTTCCTCTGAGCTGCCGTAGACGTCCTCCTGCTGTGGACGTTTTAGACTCCAGCTGATACAGACGTGCTGGACTCCAGCGGCAACAGCTTCTACTACTCGTCTCATCACTATCACCGCTCCCTCTCTCTCTTATTCTCCTCTATCCCTCTTTCCAGACCCAACTCGGTCTCAGCAGATGTGTCTCTAACATGAGTCTGGTCCTGCTTGAGGTTTCTGCCTGCTACAGGAAGTTTGTCCTCTCCACTGTAACTAGCTAAATACTGCAAGGTGCAATGCTCATGATGGATTAAGGTGGGGTCAGACTGAGTCTGATCCTGTCTTGGTGTTGGGTCTCTGTTCATAATTTGACATAGAGTGATCTAGACCTTCTCTGTTTGTAAAAGCGTCTTGAGATAACGTTTGTTGTGATTTGGCGCTTTACAAATAAAGATTGATTGATTGATTGATTGATTGAACGAGTAAGGGTCTGACTTGAGGGTGGTCAGTCAAACTAATGGTTATGAAGGCCCAAAATGTTGGTTAAATGGTGTGTCTAAGCTGCAATACAGCCTCCTGCCTCTAGCTGTGCTGTAGCTCCACTTTCCTCCCTCTCCTGCCCGGGTGTAAACCAGCCTTGGGAAAGAATGGCAGCATGAAGGAGCAGAAATCTAAAATGTTTGATCATAAAATAGATATAAAGTTGTCTGTAGGCTATAAACACTCAACCAGAGCAATGAGGAACCAGCACAGGCATGTGGACGTTAACCTGCAAGGATGACTGAAGGCTGGTGGTGCTAGCTCTGCTAGTGTTAGCCACACTCTATGAACCAACGTTGTCTTTCGTTGAATTCCCATTTATCCAGACTCTGAAACCAGTCCTCTAGATACCTCCTGAATTAAATGACACCATGTTATCACAGTGACCTGTTGACATGTGACCTTTAAGTTTGTTGAAAGTGTCAGAGTCACTTAAAGGACAGGTGAAAGCCAGAAGCCTGTTCAAGAAGGTATGTAAAGTGACGGCCAAATTCCACCAGATCCGTGTCCGGTCAGCCTCTGATCCGTCACGGCACCAGATCTGATAGGTTTCTACTCTAGTCAATGTGTTAACTTCCACTGGATCCACTCCGTTGTGTTCCGGCTGCGTCTCTGATCCAGCAGGTCGGAGTCCTACGGATCAGATACACAAGACTTCTATTGTTCCCGGATGCCGGAGCACGACGCATCAATCTCAACAGAGCAGATGGAGCGGGACAGGAAATCAGGTTTCACCAAAACCAAATGAAAACATCCGGTTAATTTTCAGAATCAAACACTCTGTGTTATCACCAGATCGTATTTCACTTAACTACAACAACAAACCAAAGTCATGATGAGCGGAGCCAGGCCTGGAGTCAACAGGTCAGAGGTTTTCAGAGGACCAGAAAGACAACATGGATGAGGAGAGGAGGAGGAGGAGGATCCTTGATTCAGGGATTACCAAGGGGAAACCTCGGTCACATGACCCACATGGCATGGGTCTGTCTCTGCATAGAGTGGGCTTGTTGGATTAATATGAACCTTGATTTTAACAGTGGAAAGGTGTAAGTAGATGAATCTGTTGGACACTCTGTCAAACACTGACTTGTTCTTTGTCTAAGAGCCAAATTTAGGCTCAGTACACTACAAACAAACTTTACAATCACAGCTCCTTTTCCTGTAGAATATGCAAACAGCTGAACACAACACTGAAGACCTGATAACAGATGTGTTGGAGGACTTCTGATGGTGATGGCCCTCATTCTCATCAATGCAAGACAGCAAGTAGGAGCAAAGTACCACCATGACAAACATCACAGCAGGTTGCAACAATAGACCGTGGCTTTGCAAACGGGGCACTTGACGACCATTCAGATCCACCCTGAGATGGAAATGACCTCCAAATACCAACATTCATGACAATGGGCCGGTGGGGAGGAGAGGAGCGTGAATTTTAAAAGCATGATTTGTTTTTATTTAGGGAAGCAGCAAGCAATCTGCCTCATGTAGAACAACAACACCACACAGGGGAGGAACTCACAGCAGTTTAATGCTACAGTCTTAAAAACCCATGTTTACAGGAACAGGGACTCAGTGTCTCACTACTTCAGGTCATGTTTGCAGATGTTCCTTTCTTTTGGAAAGTGTACAACTATCTGTTTTGTTGAATGCTTCTTCTGGTTGTTTGTTCATCCAGCTGCTGCAGATTTGTCTTAAATGTTTGTGTTTTGTGATCAGCAAAGCCTGCAACTAACCCGCCACAAAAAGAGACAATCACCTGAGTTTCGCACAAAGTTTGGGGAATAATTTAAATTTTGAAGTAAGGAAAATGTTGATTTGCATAATCAAAACAGAAGATATACCATTTAGGATATTTACACGATGTTAAAAAATCATAAAACTCATAAAACTGCCCTACTGATTTTTTATTTTTTTTAATACTTTATTGTGTCAATGTTATATATACATGATATACATTTCTTACAGGTTCAAACATTTTTGGACACAACACTTTTTTTTTTTTTTTTTTTTTTTGACATTGTGACCCTCCACCCATACAAAATTGGAAAGTAAATTATATAGAAATGAAAAATAAATAATAAGGGTTATCTAAAGATAATCAAAACACAAAAATTGAAAATACATAAATTCATATATAAATAACCCAGTAGAATAAAATAAATATACATATATATATACATATACATATACACACATATATACATAGACATACACATACATATGCATATACATACATGTATGTACATACACATACACATGCACATACATACATACATACATATAAGGGGCATAAGCTTCAACCTTTTCTTTTTTACAGGCACATAACTTTATATTCATTGATATCCTGTCCTTGCTTTGAAAGGTAGCCATCTTTTTTCAAGTAACTTTTCATTTTTATTTATTCTATAGGTTACTTTTTCCATTGAGTAAAAGTTCTCTACTGTTCCTAACCACTTGAATGCACTTGGAGATTCCTTTTTTTTCCAGTTTCTTGTAATTTGCTTGAGCGCAGTTATTCTCAGTACACAGAAGAGGTATAACTGGTTTTTTAGTCCTTTAGGACGTGTTCCCAGGAGTATATTTTGTTTTCCAACGCTGCTCTTTTTGCCTAGCATCTGTTCAATTTCGCTTATTACTTCTGACCAATAACTTTGAATTTTTCTGCATGTCAAAAATATATGTGTGTGGTCTGCATTATTTTCCCCACATTCTCTCCAGCAACTGCCCTACTGATTAAGTTGCGGGCAGCCCGGGTTCGAATCCCGCCTGTGGCTCCTTTCCTGCATGTCATTCCCCCACTCTCCCAGTTCCCTACACTATCCACTGTCCTCTCCCTCTATCAATAAAGGTGTAAAAGCCCCAAAAATATAACTTTAAAAAATCATAAAACTCAACTTTTGAAATGCTTGCAAACCCGTTAATCCAATTAAAACTGCACTAGGTGATTTTCTCAATGTTGGACTAACATTCCTCAGTGATGCGGTTGAGGATTGATTTCCTCTTGCATGTGTACGCCTCAGTCTGGGCCCCAAACTGGTCCAGGTATTCTGAGTATGCTCCACAATTTGCATGCCGGGCTTTGAACCAGAAGTCAAATGGTGTAAATGCGTAGAAGGAAGCTGGGTAGTAAACAATGTTTTCATGTTTTCATGGTTCAATATTCAACTCAGCTAATCTCTTGCTGAACACTTTTTTTGTGATGAAATAGATCAACCAGGAAGTCAATAAAACAGCTCTCACCCTGTGCTTACACACTCAGACAAGAAGAAGACAGTCGTCCAAATAAACTGTCTTATCAAGCTACAATGAAAGCTGGACTTAATTGAGAATAGAAACACAGTGATTGTCCAATAAATGATCCATTATTAAGTTTATAAAATAATATAATTCACTTATTTGAGTGAGGAAAACATCTCATCAACAGACACACAAGCACAAGGCTTAAAACTGAGCAACTAATGATGCTTGTGCTTTGAATGAACTGTAAATATACTCATCTTGAACTATCTTATCCTTGATTCTTTACAGACGAGTCCAGAAACTATGATTCAAGATTTTGTCTCAATCACATCTATGAATCGTGCCTCTGATTGGCTCCTCTTCCAAAACACCAGAAGCTCAGGCCGATGTGTTAAAGACAATCAGTTATAACAAAACAAACAAAGTTATAAACATCCAAACGAGTGGCTGTTACTTAAATCTTTGGATGGAAATCGTCAGCAGTTAAAACGGAGACAAAAACTCCAGCTGAACGAGTGTTTGGTCTTATTTCTAGTAAATAGAAACGTCTTATTAGACATACCATAGTCAAAGAAGCCGAAAGCAGGGCCTGAATTACTTGTAATGCGTGAGTCTGTGTCTGAGCTCTTTGATGAAGCGACAGAGGACAGTTAGATCGGATCCTGTGTGCTGGTTTTGTCCAGAATGCTTCACTGGGCTGTATACGGGAACATATGGAGGAGCCTCCGGACAATGGAGCTCTTGTCATGCTGGCCTCAACAAAGAGGCCAAGACAGGCTCAGACAGGGGGCTGACAAGCATGCTGGGCTGTGGCTGTGTGTGTGTGTGTGTAAGTGTGTGTGTGTGAGAGAGAGAGAGAGAGAGAGAGAGAGAGAGAGAGAGAGAGAGGAGGACACTGTTTTTGCTTGCATGAGCAAAAGTAGACACTTCAACTTACCAGCAGATATTGCACTTTATATCTATTAAATGTGCACTTTAAAGAGTTTAGCTTCAAACTTATCATGAGGTATGAAAAAGCTGTTAGAGGTTGTGAAGTTTAAAGTTTATATTTCCCTTCTCGCGCCACTCTTCTCTAAAAAACGACTGTCAGCCATCTTTACTGACACTCCAAACATCCCGTGTTTTTCGTTGTCAACACAGCAGTCAATAAAACTTCACACACACACATCCAGCACTACTTTGCATTGGCTTTTTTAAACTCACTCCTCCCACGTCTCCACCCAAACCACTGCCAACTGACACAGAACGTGACTTCTCCCAGCCAGAGTTAGAGTACCGTCGTGACGTGACTTTGAGTTCCACGCACACCTTCATGATTTAAAGACGTCCACCTGTAAACATCTTAAAACTTCAGAAAAGCTCTGGAATGAATGTCTGTTTGTTGCAGTGATTGATAATGCAGTGCAAAGGTTTGGATTAATATGTCTTACATTATGAAGGGTCCAAAAGACTCACATGGTAGTAGAACATAGGTGTATGCTAGTGGGCTGTGCATTTTGGGATTTGCATCTGCAAGAAACACAAGAAAACACTTTCTACATCCATTCCATATCTGCACAATTTGTCTGGTTATTTGTGTGTAAGACTCAGCTGCTGTGCCAAAAAACAGATCCATGACAATAACAGCATATCAGGAATAATTCACTGCAAAATATCAAAACTAAGCAAGTGTTACTGTCTGATTTAGAGTAAAAAAGTATTGTTGAACTTAATATACGCAACAAACAAATACAAACAAACAAATACATCTGTAATAGTTGCCATATTTTATTTTATTTTATTTTATTTTATGTTGTTTTGTTGTATTTTATTTTGTTTTGTTTTATTTTATTTTATTTCATTTTATTTTATTTTATTTTATTTTGTTTTGTTGTATTTTATTTTGTTTTGTTTTATTTTATTTTATTTCATTTTATTTTATTTTATTTTGTTTTGTTGTATTTTATTTTATTTCATTTTATTTTATTTTGTTGTATTTTATTTTATTTTATATTATTTTGTTGTATTTTATTTTGTTTTGTTTTATTTCATTTTATTTTATTTTATTTTATATTATTTTGTTGTATTTTATTTTATTTTATTTTATTTTATTATATTTTATTGTATTTTAGTTTACCTTTATCATTGCTATTATTATTGTTATTATATTTTTTAACTATGTTAGTACATTGTTGTATTTCCCTGTCTCGTGTTGTAAGCTGCTGTAACAAAAGAATTTCCCCCAATGGGGGGGCCAATAAAGTATATCTTATCTAATCTTATTTTAAACACTTGATAAATCCAGGAAATGTCTTATTTTGGGATATAACAAGACAAAAATAAAGCCTAAGTATCTTGAAGTAAATAAAAACGTCTGCGACTGAAGGAAAGATTGACTTAAGTTTCTTATTTCTTTAAGCTAAGATCATTATTCTTATTCCACTGGCAGATCTTTGTCACACATTACAAGTAATGGTGACTGTGGCTGATATTAAGTTTAATAAGACAGAAACATTTCTTAATTTTTAGTTTTTGCAAAACCTTCAGAGCAAAGAGGACGTCAACGGGGAAGTGTGTTCAATCTGTTGTTTTCAAATCGCTCAACAAACATGTGAAAACAGGGAAAGATTGAAAAGCAGAGAGGGGCACAGAAACAGGGAGAGAAAGTGAGACATAACAACCGTAAGTGTGTTACCAAACCAACCGACCACAGGGAGGAAACCACACTGCATTACAGTTATTTAACTCGAGGCACACACACACACACACACACACACACACACACACACCACAGTAACGTATCAGTGAGGCGTTATGATAAGACATGTCTGCAGCGTGTTTTACAGTTGTTCTTCGCAACCTCTTTAAATGAACTGTCACTCAGTTTCAACAGCCAAAAATATCCAAACATCAAACCTTCAACGGCTCAGATTCAAAGTCAACGTTCAATATTCATCCCAGGTTCATTTACCCTTCAACATCTGAGGGATATGCATGTGCAATAACAACCTGTGTTGAAATCCAAATCTTCAACTTTGTTCTCTCTTTCTCACCAAACACTTCTCTTGTATCATTTCATTGTCTGGTCTCAGCATTACCACTTAAATCCTGCTAACAGTAAACATTGCAGTGTTTACTCTCCTTCTGTGAGGCTCAGGTCACCTGACCACAACTTCAACACTGTCTGAAACGTCCCTGCATACAGAGACACAATGCACAACCCAAACAACACATCGGCAGAGATGTCTGAGAAAAAGTGTCACAACTTTCAATACACGACAACAAGTGGGCGCAGAGTTTCAGTGAGAGTCTGAATCCTCAAGCTACAAAACAAGCGGTGGACTCTCTGGGCATAGTTAACTTCAGTGACTGCAGCTCTAACATGCTGCATGATTCTTTATTTGATGTAACTTACAAGCTGTTTTGAGGACGCTGATAGAGTTCAGTGGTTGAATCACATGCTGCATACAGAAGCTGTAGACCTTGAAGCGGGCAGCCTGAGTTCAAACCTGACACACGGCCCTTACCGCACGTGACTCTCTCCTACTTTTCCAACTGCGCTACCATCTAAATCTAAGGAATTAACACTCTTATGCATAAAGAAGAATATAAGTGATATTTGCAGAGGGGTGGGTTTCACTGAGAATTGATCTGTGGATGCTGTCAATCAATCAATCAATCTTTATTTGTATAGCGCCAAATCACAACAAACGTTATCTCAAGACTCTTTTACAAACAGAGCAGGTCGAGCCCACTCTATGTTAAATTATGAACAGAGACCCAACACCAAGACAGGATAAGACTCAGTCTGACCCCACCTTAATCCACCATGAGCATTGCACCTCGCAGTATTTAGTTAGTTACAGCGGCGAGGACAAACTTCCTTTAACAGGCAGAAACCTCCAGCAGGACCAGACTCATGTTAGACACACATCTGCTGAGACCGAGTTGGGTCTGGAAAGAGGGATAGAGGAGAATAAGAGAGAGAGGGATGATAGTGGGGAGACGGATAGTAGTAGTTGTAGCAGCTGGAGTCTGGCACGTCCACAGCAGCAGAGATCCAGAGGAACCTACGAGACAAGGGAGCTCAGGGACTCCAGAAAGGTCTATGAAAAGAGAGAAGAGAGGGAGACCAGAAGAAAGAAAAAGAGGAGAAGAAATGGGGAAGGAATGACAGAAGGAAAGGAGGGGATAAGAAAAGGAGAAAAGGGATGAGGAAACATGGAAAGAAAGAAAGAAAGAAAGAAAGAAAGAAAGAAAGAAAGAAAGAAAGAAAGAAAGAAAGAAGGAATGAAGGATTGAAATGAAAGAAAGAAAGAAAGAAAGAAAGAAAGAAAGGAAAAAGGAATGAAAGTGAGAAATGAGTAAAAGAAAGAGAAAGGACAGAAAGTAAGGACGGAATGAAAGGAAGGAAAGAAAGAAAGAAAGAAAGAAAGAAAGAAAGAAAGAAAGAAAGAAAGAAAGAAAGAAAGAAAGAAAGAAAGAAAGAAAGAAAGAAAGAAAGGATGAATGACAGAACAAAAAAAGGAGAGATCCAGAGGAACCTACGAGACAAGGGAGCTCAGGGACTCCAGAAAGGCCTATGGTTAGTAACTTTAATGGGACAGGAAGAGTTAAAGGAAGAGACAGGCAGAGAGAGGAGAGAGAGGGAAAGACAGGATCCCAGTGTGTCAGTCTAAGCCTATAGCAGCATCACTAAGACCTGGTCCAAGCCTGATCCAGCTCTAACTATAAGCTTTAGCAAAAAGGAAAGTTTGAAGCCTACTCTTAAAAGTAGAGAGGGTGTCTGCCTCCCGGACCCTGACTGGTAGATGATTGTGTCTCTCTCTCTCTGTCTGCACAAGAAAAGGTCCTCTGACAGTGGACATAGAAATGGGGAAGATGTTGTTTTTTGTCTTTAATATGTTTTCAGGAAGATCTTTGTCTTTAGGAGTCGTCCAGATCAGAAACTGTGTCCCTGACAGAAGAAGAAGTCTCTGCACATTTAGAGACTGTTGTTTTATGGATGACTTAAAAACTGTGTTTGCAGCACATGGATCAAAGTCAGGAATCTGACTATCAACTATCTGCACATCCTGAGTTTGCATTTTAACACATCATCAGTCTTTGAAACGACTCACAGTGACGATGACACATCACCGTTGAAGGAGCGGTCTGATCACCACTCACTTATACACGAGGACATCTTTCCATCTTTACATATCTAAAGGTAAAGCTGAGAAACATAAACAAAGATGACACAAGTTCAGCTCATTTACATGGTAAACACTGGAGTTAGAGTACAGCAGAGGGCCTGGGCGTATCGTGGGAGTGAAGTCCATTATGTATGTATGCCTGACCTCCTTAACCTATACGTTAAACAGTGACATCATCTCCGCCTCCGAGGCATCCAAAAGCCAAAATCTCCAGTCACAAACCCGGGCGTGGTTCACCCGGCCGGATCGTCAGTCTGACACATTCACACTCTGTTTTCACCTGCGGGCGTTTGCAAGGTTTTGGACAGGAGGGGAGGAACCAGAGCGGAGGAGATGAAGTGATACCTTATTATGACTCGAGGGGAAATTCAATGATTTTACTTTATAACATGAAACACTCAGAGTTTAAAATACACAGATAAAAAAAAGAGCATGTATGAATGTGCATCGATGCACAGAGGGATGCATGAGTTGTTGTCTCAAAGAAGGAAGACCCAGGAGGTGGACTTGAGTGGAAACTTCCACAAACCAAGTTACTGCTACTCCAGAAAGATCAACTGAAGTGGACTCAAACCAAAACCTTTTGAATCTTGTGTATTTGTGTGTTTCCTGAGTTTGTGTTCTTTTTCACTGGACTGAAGATGTTTTTTTAAGCGTGTGCTTGGGAGTCAAAGTACCTTTAAAACCCCTTTTTTTTAAACCAGACCCTCCCACTTACAATATATGGATCCAGAAGGTTTGGGACATTTATCAAATGGAACAAATTACACACCAATGAAGACTCCAAAGAGAAACTTCCACAACAAGATGGAGACCTGGACTAGTTCTACTTATGAAATAGAGAGTGATGTTTAATTTAGGTGCAGACCAAGATCATGCATTGGTTTTTCCTGGGTTTGACTTCACACCTGTACTTTGACACTGAGTGGATTAGAATTTGTTTCTTTATGATTACAACATTTAATTCTGATGTTCATTTCTCCTTTACTTTTATGAACATTTGTTTTTATACTTGTTTGTCTGTGTGTGTTATTGTTTGTATGTATATTCTCTGGAGTGGACATGTTGGTTTATTTTATGTTTGTTAGCTCATTGTTAGCTCTCAGCTCATTTTAACTCACTTTGAATTAATTTTTTTTTTTCAATTTTCTTCTTATTTAAGTTCAAGATAGATTTATACGGCACATTCTCAGAAAACACAACAGTCCATGTGTAGCAGTGAACTAAGAGAGTTGCAGTACAGCTGTAGATTTACCTGAAATCCGTTCTATGGGGGTTAATGAACTCAATCCATCCTTTCCAACATTTATCAAAAACATCCCTTTTGAGCCTCAGAGTAAACATTACTTTTTCTATTACAAAAATGTCATGCATCACATTAAACCAGTCTACTAATGCAGGTGAATCCTGACATAACCACTTTTTCATTATGGCTTTTTCACTGGCCACCAGCGTTACTCTAAACATGTACACTCTGGGAAAAGCCAAGAAGTTGAGGTGGTATCTTACCCAGGTACAATACTTGAAAACATAAATCAATCTTGGTTTTTAAAACTTGTTCCATACTATCTCTGATTGACTTCCAGTCATTTTCAATCTCTGAACAATCCCAAAACACATGAAAGTGGTTTGCTCTCTGAGTCCCACACCTTCTCCAACATGCAGTCTAACCCCTCTGAATGTTTTTGTACAGGTGTTATAAAAAACCTAACCAAGTTCTTCCAATTGTATTCTCTCCATGACAGGGAATTAGGCATTTAAATCCTCCCACTCCTCCATCGAGATTGCAAAGTTACCCTCACGTTCCCATTTCTCCTTTATGTAGGACGCACTCGCTCCTCTTAACTCCTGGAGGCTAAATTAAAATTGTAATGTAATTTTTCATATATTTCTAATTTTCCTTTTCTTTTCTGTTTTATTATATTTGTCATTTTAATTATGTTCTTTTATGCTTGTCTGAATGTCTCCCATGCTTTTAATGTTTTAATGTAAAGCACATTGAGTTGCCCTTGTGTATGCAATGCACTATACAAATAAAGCTGCCTTGCCTTGCCTTGCCTTGCCTTGCCTTGCCTTGCCTTGCCTTGCCTTGCCTTGCCTTGCCTTGCCTTGCCTTGCCTTGCCTTGCCTTGCCTTGCCTTGCCTTGCCTTGCCTTGCCTTGCCTTGCCTTGCCTTGCCTTCTATTTCTTATTCTTAAGCCTGATGTCTCACACAATAAAACAAGATAAGTGGACAAAATAAGGAGATAACTTCCAACTTTTCTGTGACAGAAGAATCAAGTTGCAGAGTTAAACCAATGTACAAATCTGAAGTTACACAAAGTGATATTTCATTGTTCAATGAGTGTGCAAAAGTGACCAGAAGACACATCTACTGTGTGGTGGAGAAATGTTAAAGCTTGGAAGATTTTGTGTCAACCTTTTTGCAGTTTTCAGAGCATTAAGGTCGTTGTATTCAGCCTCTTCTGTGATTTATTTAAAAGTGAATATCAGGATGTCAACTTGTTCACCCTGCAGAATATCATTCCCTGCTTTGAGGCTCAAAGACTAGAACCTTCTTCTTCTTGTACTATGAGTGTGATAACCTACTTTTCTGAGACTGTACTCTTCAAACACAGATGGAAATGCATTCAGCAGCTCCTCTAATAACAGTGAATGTGTTGGTATTTGCAACACTCGTCATTATCTGCTTAGCTGTATCGATCCTCTGCAGAGTGAGTGGACGCCCAGTTAAGAGAAGAAGAATGCATCTTTAAGGATTTGGTAATGAATGGGTGGAAAAGTAGCTCCATTCAGATCTCTCCTCTCCTTTCTGGGCGCACCCTGCCCCCCAGCACACCATTACAATGCAGGACCCCTTCCCCCCAAACCAACCCCCCACACACACATTAACACACATTAACACACACACACTCCCTGCCCTGCCCCCTGAGGAACACAGGCGGGGGTGGGTGTGTGTGTGGGTGGGTGGGTGGGTTTCCCCAACTATAAAAGCAGATTCCAACAGATGGTCGGGGAACTTTCCTCCCAGGGACTTGCTGTTTCAGGACTCCCTGCCTCCTCTACAACAAAACCAGAGTAGCTCTCTTCTCCTTCACCCCCTTCCCTCAAACTCTTTCTACTCCAGGAACAAGCAGACCTTTATCTTCTGTCTGTTCTCAAAAACTCTTCAGAGAATCCTTTGGGTTTCCCTCCCAGACCCTGACACCTCTCCTGGTCTCAGACCCTAACTTCTCTTTTTTTGGAAGCAGAAACTTTTTTGTCCTCTTGGTTTGAGCAGACACACGGCTCTATCGCCAAGAGAGGACTGCGGAGCTCACCATGCCCTCCGACTTTCTGACCCCTTTCCTGGAACTGGACGAAGAGTTCTGCAAGGTAAGAGCAACTAATGACAATTTACAAATGTTCTGCAAGATGCAAATTTTGACTCTTAATCTTGAGAGTAAGTTTATTCACAAATGTGTGGAAGAATACTTGATTTAAGTTGTTCTATCTTTTCCTGCAGCCTTTGTGAATGTTTGGCTTTAAACTTAGATTTGATGTCTTTCCTGGAAGGTTAGGATAGTAGAGGGGATGGATTTCAGATATTTCTTTGTTGATTGGAAAGAAAAAAGTTTGTTCAAAAGACAATTCAAAGTTATTAGGAGATTGCATGTGATTCAACTGCTGTGGGGAAAGTTGATTGAAAGAACAGTTAAAATGCTTCAACTTCAAAAATATGAAAAAGTCTTTTATTTATTGATTCATGTAAAATATTTTAAAACTCTCAAAATTGTATCCCATGAGACTTCTTGAGCTGCATCCATCCTGTTGATTTAGCCTCAGGTTTAAAACCTCCTTTCAGCTCGACTTGGCCCGACCAGTCTCGCTCCAGCGCTCCAGGAATTCACAGAGCTCACATCCATTCTCCTCTCTTCTTTTGTGTGACAGAATTTCCGCGGCCTGGAGGCGACAGATGGCTCTCCTGCTGACCCGGAGCAGCAACGGCAGCAGCACAGTCTCAGGGTTCTTGGCTTCCAGCGACGTCATTCTCTGTGCCCTGTGACCCTCCCCAACTCCAAGTTCAACAACAGCAGCATTAGCAGCAACAGCAGCAGCAGCTCCGAGGTGACTGATTCAGCCTGCTGGGGCCTCAGCATGGCCCCTTCCCAGCAGTGGAGCCGAGAGGGTCAGCTTCCTCGCTCCTCGCTCAGTCACATCCCCTTCAGAGTTGACCGCTCGGTCAGCATGATTGAGGGCAACGTGAGCGGCGTGACAGGCCGAGAGGACAGGATGCCTAACGTGCTGCTCCCTCCACCAGGCCTCTGCCTCAGCAACACCTCCCTCTCTGCTGCTTCCCTCTCTGCTGCTTCCCTCTCTGCTGCTTCCCCATCCGCCTCCAGACCACCAGTCCCCACACCAGCACCTCACATCTCCACCCGCTACAAGACCGAACTCTGTCGCACCTTTGAGGAAAGTGGAACCTGCAAGTACGGTGCAAAGTGCCAGTTTGCCCACGGCATGGACGAGCTGCGAGGGCTCAGCAGGCATCCCAAGTACAAGACGGAGCCATGCCGCACTTTCCACACCATCGGCTTCTGCCCATACGGCGCCCGCTGCCACTTCATCCACAACGCTGATGAGATGGAGGGCGGTGACCCTACTGCACCTCCTCAGAAGCAGAAGCTGAGGCCTCCTCTGCTGCGCCACAGCTTTAGCTTTGCAGGCTTCTCCTCCTCTCCACAGACCTTCCAACCAGTCGAACAGCTGCAGCCCTCCTCCCTCCTCTTCACCCGGGCCTCCTCTGTCTCTCCTCCTCCCTCCTCCACAGGAAGCCCAGAGCTCCTCTCCCCTCTCTTCTCTGACCCAGGAGCACTGAAGCATTGCTCTTACCCCTTCTCTGGTATCACAGACCTTGCAGGTGACAGCAATGACTCAGCGCTGCGCTTCTACGCCGTGTCTGATTCTGTCAGCACCAGATGCACCAACTCCATTATCACCTCCAAATCCCCAAATCTCCCCTTCCAGCTCCCCCAGCAGCGGAAGGTCTCCATTATTAGTGCCCCTCCTGGTTTGCAGAGATGCTCCTCTGCTGACTCCCTCTCTGAGGAGGGCTACACCTCCTCCTGCTCCCTCAGCTCTTCCTCCAGCGGCACAGAATCCCCAAGCTTCGAGGGCCGGCGCCTACCCATCTTTAGCCGCCTGTCTGTGTCAGACGAGTAGAGGAGGTTTACTGAAGGGCTGAATTTAATCAGGGATGGAAAGTCTGAATGTTTAACTCCCACGTGACCAGGACTTCTGACCATGATATGCAATGAAAGAGTAGTGCAGAAAATACCTTCTAACTTCAATTCCTTTTAGTCAAACAGTTTTTAAAGTCACAGAAGATTTGAACGTTAGGTTTTTAGTCCCTCCCTGAATCCAGCCGGGTAAACATACCTAACTTTGTGCATATTGCATTCCTCATCCAAGCAGTTGTAGCGCTGCTCAGTGTTTGTCCAGTTTTAGCTGACTTCTTTTTTACATTATTTGATTTTTCCCCTTAAATTGTTCTTGTATGCCCATGTTACTGCTGTATACTGTTGTATACACGTTTTTAAATACTTAGCGGGGACTTCACTCGGCTCGGCAGCTCCCCCTCAGGCTGCTCGTGCTCAGTGGGAGATTCTGTGTGAGAGTCTCCTGTACCCTGAAGATGAAGATTAGTGCTGCGTGCCCTTTGTGACTGCTGTGCCACCAACCAGTCTGCAGCACTTCAGTCATACTTAGGGCTCAACGACTGTACGATACACCTCTCGTCCCTGAGGGTTAAATAACTGTATGCTGTCACTGATTGATGATTTGATTGGTTGTCTGGCTTCGGCCTCTTGATTGTATTTGTCGGCCATCTTTACTGCCTTTGCAAGAAAAACAAAACAGCTCATTTGTAGGCGACCCACTGACTTCCTAGTTACCAAAGTTGATGTTAGAGTCCACTTTAACCCACTAGTACTGCTAACACCTAGCTTAGCCTTTAGCCACATCAGGAAGGACACAGTGTTGTGATATTTGTTGTTATAGTTTAACACTTCCTTGACTTATTTATTGCTTCTCTGAGTTATTTGTTGTTTTTTACAGAGGTTGCATTGTGATTGTGTTTATGCATTTTTTTTTATATACCAGAGAACTTGTGCTTTATGTATGCATTCATGATGTCCGTCTGCTTTTGATGCTATCAGGTAGCTTTAAGGAGGCTCACAGAGAGGAGAGGAAATGAAAGGAGGGAGTTAAACGTTTTTGGCATTCTGTATGTACGTTGCCTTATTAGATGAAATCAGGACTCACTGAATCGTCACACCTCTGCAGCACAATAAGCTTCACCTGAGACAGCACCTGATGATCCCTTTGTAACAGCCTGTCTCAGCAGCAGCATTAGTGCCTGTTCCTGCAGGTGGTGTGAGCATGCAGTGAGTCTACTCTCCTCTCTGTTCAGCCTCACACCTCAGACTGTAATAACCTTTTCAAGTGTTTGGTGCTGTAATCTGAATACAAAGTGTAAAGAGGGGCTGAAACACTGTGAAGGCCTCAGTGTGAGTCTAAAGAAGCAAGGTGAAATGTGACTTACCTTAGTGCTTACCTTTGTGGAAGCCCCTCCCTGTTTGAACCCCTGTGTGTTATCTTCTTCTTGTGATGTAAACAGACAGGTGAAAAGGTGACCTTTGGTTGAAGTTGATTTTTATCTATCAGAGTTGCCTTGATGTGTTTGAAGGCCAACATCTGTTGCACGCTAGCTTGCTAGCTAACTCTCTGAGCGGCAGGAGGAATCAAAGTGAGTTGAAGTGAAATCAGGAGAGATTCAAGACTCTTTTTTTTTTTTTTTAATGATCTCAAACCTGAGAGTCCGGAGACGCTTGTTGCTGCAGCTTACTGTTAGCTCGACTCATCAGCAGCAGTTGTTGCTTCTTTTGTTAACTTAAAGTCTTATTTATTTTGTTTTCAGAAGTGAAACCTATATTGTGTTGTTTGATCTTGTGTTTTTTTGATTTACATAATTTAAGTGCATTTATTGTTTACATTCCATGGGTTATGTTGATATCCTAGCTCTTTATCTTAATATATTTGTCCATCATGATTTCGAATAAAAGTCTTTGAAGAAAAACGCCCAGGTCTTCCTTTCCTCTAAACTTCACTCTTCTTTATATATCATGCAACAAGGATGCAAGTCCAAGAGAGAGGTCTTAGCGTCTAGTAGCAGATAAGATAAGATAAGATGAGACTCCTTTATTCGTCCCACAACAGGGAAATTCATGGAGTTACAGCAGCAAACAAGAAGGTGTACGGAACATGAATTTCATCAAGAATATATATAGAAAAGAAATGTCCATCAGAGACGACAGCTTGGCCATAATTCTCCTGTCAGCCACCACCTCCACAGGGTCCAGGACTGAGCTGGCCTTCTTCACCAGTTAGTTCAGTCTTGCTCTCCTGTATCCTGTCCGCCCACAGCAGGTCAAATCCTTCCAATGTGTGTGCACAAACACCAACATCAAACACATTTCTAATAAACACACACTCCATATTTAGGATTCATCCCTCAGTCCATGTTTTAGCATCATTTTCTCGTCTCCCCCTCTCTGTAACTATCATCACATCAAAAGCACTCTCCTTCAACCTTTCAACAATGAGATTTTCTGCAAATTCAAGTCAAAAGAACATAATCAAAACTGACCCTAGTTTATCTGGACATGCAGTGAGTTTAAATTCATCACCTTCTCTTGAGAGGAATGATGTAAAACTAATTTTCTGCACATTAAAAAGGAGAATATCTGGAACAGTAAGGGGTTAAAGTCGGGCCACTCAGTATGAAAGAATTCTGCAGTTGTATCATGAAAGCAAAGGATGCACATAATGCCTCAGATCTCCGGTATGATAAGGGATCAAACAATGATCAGATCTGAGATCTTTGTAAGACACAAATGTTCATTTTGAGCAAAGTGTTCCCACGAGCATCACTCCAAAACTCTGCTCCTCAGCCCTTTACGATCATCTGTCTCACTGACACACAAAAGAAACAAAGATTAACTCTTTCTCTTACTTGCGTTCAGGGAATCTCCCAGCCCTCCCCTTGCTGTGTGTGTGTGTGTGTGTTTATGTGTGTGTGTGTGTTGTGTGGGAGGAGGATTGAGTTTTGTTGCAACTCGTCTGAACGGACCAATTTAGAGTGAGTGACAGTGAGGAGAATGTTTGGGCAACAGATGCTCGAACAAAGACTTCCCGGCACACAATGGGGCACAGAGATACTTGTGACTGATTTCCATCTATTCACACAAAGTGGAGCAGAAGTTGACGTCCTCCCCTCTGTGTGTGTGTGTGTGTGTGTGTGTGTGTGTGTGTGTGTGTGTGTGTGTGTGTGTGTGTGTGTGTGTGTGAGTGTGTGAGTGGGAGGGTGGTGTATAAAAACTACAGTTCTTTGTAACATGTTATTCAATTACTATAACCAGCGCTGCGGCATGTAAACAGCATCCATTGTGTCTACTGCAGTTTGGACTAAGTGTTCAATCTTTTACTCCTGAAGTTAAATCTTAATCTGCAGAGAGCTACAGCTGTCAGATAAATAAAGTGGAGTAAACACTTCTATGTTTAGCTGGAAGAAAATGAAGTTAGTGACAATTGTTACCAATTTAAGTTTGAGGAAAATCAAGACACTGAAGTGGCACCGGGTCTTTCTGTCACAGTCGCACTACACAGACTAAAAATACACAGCTAACAATGGCTACGTCTACATGAGACTTTTAATTCCTCTTTGATTCAGAATGAAAATTAAATCCTCTTTAAAAAGATTTAAAATGACCTTGTAAATAATTCAGAATGAAAATGACCATTCTGAATTAAACTTGAATCCAAAGTAAGTGTCTGGTTTATTCTGATTTTAAATCTGAATTGAATAATTCCTCCATCATGTTTACATTCATTCCCCTTTAAATTCACTCCGGTCGTTCTGAGCATGCTCGTTCCCTTGTCCTGTTGCGATGACGCACATACACTACCGGTCAAAAGTTTTAGAACACCCCAATCTTTCCACTTTTTTATTGGAATCCAAGCAGTTCACGTCCATTGAATAGCTTGAAATGGTACAAAGGTAAGTGGTGAACTGCCAGAGGTTTAAAAAAAAAGGGTAAGATCACCCAAAACTGAAAAAATAATGTACATTTCAGAATTATACGAAAAGGCCTTTTTCAGGGAACAAGAAATGGGTCATGCCTTGAATGTTGGTGCTACCAATTCTTGCAGGTGTCCCAACTTTCCTTGATTACTTACAAACCCCTCTGTCTGCAAAAGTAGTGTTGGATCACACTGTGGTACCATACCGTCGTGAGCATCATTTCAACAGTCTTGTACTCCAGAAAGTAAAGTGTTGCTTCACTAGCAAGGACCACGCCACACAAGGATATAAGTTGAACATTTAATGAATTAGTTGTGCGTAGTGTGCCCAGCAGAAGGAGACTCAGGATGGGGGTTCCGTCTCAGCGTTATCCTGCCGGAGCTGATCTTGACCCAGGTTGTACCTGGAAGTAGACAGGGCATAGAAGGAGCGAGCACGAGTGGAGTAGGAGAGGACAAGGAAATAGGTTAAGTGCAGTAGAGTAAGGTGAGGGAGGGTGGGTTGAAGAATCACGGACAAGCAGTTGGAGTAGGCTGGCTACGTTTAAGAAGGCTTGTCAGGGGATTGAGGGTGTGGTTTAGGCGTGGTCCTGCTCCCGAATCTAAGTTAACACCTTAACTTCATTTAATAAAGGCCAGAATAAAGTTGCCAAAGGTGGCGACTGCGATGAGTCAAAAGTTTAAACTCCATTTTGGTGTATGATTTGATTCCATGTTTTCATTTCAGAGCACAATAAGACATTGAACTGCATAAGTTTCCATAAAAAAATTGAAAAATGAGGGTGTTCTAAAACTTTTGACCGGTAGTGTATTCAGCGCTGGCGGGCACATATTCCAGGATGGCCGCCCGAAGCAAGCGTTGCACTCAAGCCGAGACTATTTATTTAATAGGAGCCTTAGAAGAAATGGATATCATGAAAAGAGAGGGATGTGTCAGTGGGCTGAGGTAGAGCAGCCGTTGAACTAACTGTTGGCTTTGATTCGCCAAAGTACGGTCTTCTTCTTCCTCCCTTCTCTGGTCCTCTATCTCTCTTCTCCACCTCAGCTGACGAAAGTGAAGCATGTATGTTTGTGTCCAGCTGCTTATTCAAAACTAGAATAAATAATCAAAATGAAAATTGTACTTATTGTGTGGTCTTTCATGTTGTAACCCAAAATAAAAGAAGCAGGAACTGGAGTCTGTTTTCTTCCAGTAGATGTAAATACGTCACCCCCACCCCTGTCCAATCAGAACCCTTCCCAACCTTCAGACCGTAAGAGGAATAAAGACCATTAAACGTGTTTTTCATGTAAACCTCAATTCTGAATATCTATTTCCATGTAAACGTGTAAACTAAAGAGGCGGGGTTTGAACCTCCTAGCCAACAGCTATGTGTTCCCGCCTGTCAGTCAAGTCAGTCATGTCCTTATTTGGGGAAAAACTCGTAATCTTAATTTCTTCTGAACCGTCACGTACAGTGTGTGCCGATAGAGAGATTAGCGCCGTAGACCGAAGCTGTTTTTTTAACCAGGCTGTAAACGTGTTTATTTCTGTTGTAAAGATCGTCCTCTTTGAATGGGTGTGTATGTGGATTCCTGTGTTCCTGCAGCCAGCCTCAAGTGGATTCTCAATGAACTGCAGTTCATAACACTTCTGCCTGGGCTTCATATTTTGAGACCAGAGGTATCAAAGATTTTGCAGTGCCAAGCCTTTAGATATTGTGACAATGAAGACCAACTTAAGATCTTGATGCATACATATTATATTTGCAACTTAATCTAAAAGAAGACGTAGTCAGATATTCCTCTTATAAAGGCTCAGCCCTCACATGGAGCTCTGAGTAACTTTGCCCCGTTCATTTATAGAGACTAAAGTACATTTATGTGTGTGGAGGTCAAAAAAGTGAAAATAAACAAAATAGAAACTCCAAAATGAGAGTGATGTGTTTTAAATGTGTTAAAAGTTATCTCATGATCTGATGTCTTTCTTTAAACAGTTAAACAGTCTCTGGTGTTCTCATGAATTAAATCATGAAAAGGCACCGAGTGCCGAGGCTGCAGCCCAAAAAAACGGCAACAGGAAAATGTGTGTGCATTCTGCTTAGGAGCACATGCAAGAGAGGAGGCAGTTGTGCTCCTGAGTGTGTGTGTGTGTGTGTGTGTTGGCATTCAGCTGTGTGCAGGCTGAGGATTTCCCCCTGGTGAATGAGTAACAGTAGAGTGAAGCCAGAGCAGACTCCCACAACCCCCATGGCTACTTACCATTCAATACCCGGGGTTGTGTGTCTCTGTGCTTGTGCATGAATGTGTGTGTGTGTCTATAAGACCTTAAAAAGGCCAAGGGCCATCCCTGTGCAGCCCCCCCCTCGACCCCTCCCCTCCCCTCCCAGTCATGCAGGCCCTTTGTGTTCCCCTGTTTTCCCTTTTCAGGCTAACATCTGTATGCTAATGCAGCTCAATGGGAATGGACTGGAATCATCCTGGGAGAGAGGGTGAGGGGCTGCCTCCCTGTGTGTGTGTGTGAGCGTGTGTGTGTGTGTGTGTGTGTGTGTGTGTGTGTGTGTGTGTGTGTGTGTGTGTGTGTGTGTGTGAGCGTGTGTGTGTGTGTGTGTGTGTGTGTGTGTGTGTGTGTGTGTGTGAGCGTGTGTGTGTGTGTGTGTGTGTGTGTGTAGAGATGGGTGAATTTGTGAGCAGGAAAGAGTTTGTGCTGAGCTTAGCCGCTTGTTCACAGCATGATGTAAATGGGATGCTGCAGAAGACTGTGTGTTCTGTTCACAACATGCAAGATGATGGAGAAAACAGATTCCAAAACTTTGCTGACATTTTCAAGAGAGGGCCCAGTGTTTTACTCCACTTCTGAGACGAGTCCGGCCTCCTGTTTACCCCGGAGAGAGCCAAAGTGACAGGGATGACTGCTAGACTCTTGTCTCAGGTTATTTCTATAGGGAGCAGATCCTATCGGCTGCATACAGCACTACTTTGTACACTTTTTTAGGGAGCTGATACATCAAAATCTAAGAGCCGGTATTGTGCTTAAAATAAACTGTGCAACAGACTTCTGCAGGTCTGCATGGAGCTCTGCATGCAAAAAGAAAGAGTGTTATATTTTCCTTGTGTGACAATATTTCCTTTGCAGTATCGATCTGTAGGAATGAGGCGCTCAAGAACCTTACAGTTTCTGGAAGAGGTTGATAAACACATTTTGCAGTGTTTATTTTGCACTAAGATGTATCTCACCCCCGAAACAGGAAGCACATGCATCTACAAGGACAAGAACAGGATCTGTGACAACTTCTCTTGAACAACTTTTAAATCTCTTTGTTTGTGCACCACATTCAGATGGAAAGACAATCATTTCATATAGTTGAGCTTCTCTGAGAGTCTGATTCTTTCTGTTAGAAGGTCCACTCATTAAAGAATTAAGGACCACAAAAGACCCCAGGGGTGGAGCAGCAGCTATAGAGAGATGAAGTAATGTAATGCCATCTAGTGGGAGCTTTGGTGAAATACAACCTTTTCATTCTCAGACTCAGAGAGAACTTCACTCAAGATTCAAAGGTTTTTATTGTCAATTTTCACTGAGTATACAAGACGTTCAGGAAAAAGGAGATGCTGTTTCTCTCTCTTCCAGTTCTTTAAATATCTAAAATTTAAATATAAAAATACAATAAAATAAAATAAATACAGTTCTATCTATAAAAACAGCACATGTGCACAGTGCAGGTATTGCAGTGACAGTTTAAAAATGTACAATGAAAATGAGAATAGATAACAGTGCAAATGATATTAAGGTGCAGACAGTATTCAGAATAAGTGAATGATTAAGTAACCGGTTAATGTGCAAAACGCAGCTGAGGTAGAGTCATTGTATGTAGTGTGTGTGTGTGCATGTGTGTGCATATGTGTGTGTGTGTGTGTGTGTTAGTTAAAAACAAAATCACAATGTATCTCAAGAATACAAAGAATTTATGGTCAGAAAACAATCCGAACCAGGTCCTCTGCGGCTGCAATGGTTAAAGATCTACTGGGATGAAAAATGTGTATTTATGTGTGACCTTTTGTCCATTTACATATTTATTCATCTATTTATGTATTGTTTGTATTTTATTTTATTCACCTTGACCTACTAAACACAGAGGAGGCTAGAGTATTACATACTGTACTGCTGTTTACAACTTAAATAACAATGTTGAAGATCTTGCTGGGATAAGAGGGAGGGAGTTGTCGCCATGTGGGGGGTGGGGGTTCTAGTTTAAAGAGAAATGCCTAGGACCTGTTGTACCATTGTCTTTGAAATCTGTCATGCCCTTCTCTTTGAAATAAATAAAAAACAATTGATCGCAAAAAAAGAATACAAAGAATTTGACTCTGGTATTTTTGTGTACTCCCTGTACAGACATAAATAGACAGACACTAAAAATCAAGTACTAATAAAAAATATCTCTCTTTGAGAGAAAGAGAGAGAGATGTGCCGAGCAGAACTGGGATGTTTCCCATTACTGTTAAACATTCAGAAACGGGCAATCAAATTTTGGACACATCTAAATTTAAGCCCAAAAGACTCACTTCAATTTAAAGCACTAAAAACCCAAGAGCTGAACCCTGAAAACTGTCCCCTTAGTCAGCTGGTGAGGAAGCTAATCAGCCAGACTCCAATCAGCACTGATCCAAAACACAACCAAATTAAACTCATCATGAAGAACTCCAAAGATCTGTGTTTAGAACACTGGAGAAACCAAACAAAGACCCAAAGTGGAATGAATTGTTATTTGACCCTAAACCGTGATTATAAATGATCAGAGATACAAAACAAAGACGTATCCTGACCAATTACAGGCTGAGTGACCACCAGCTGTAGAGACAGAGTTGTACAGTACAGCCTCTTATGGAAATTGAGAACATCCCTTCTGTGGGAAGAAAAACCCCTCTGTGACCACAAGAGGGCAGCAAACATCCTCTACCTCAGGGGCGTCAAACTCATTTCAGTTCAGGGGCCACATACAGCCGAAGTTGATCTGCAGTGGGCCGGACCAGTAAAATCATAACATAATAACCTATAAATAAAAATAACTCTAAATGTTTCCCTTTGTTTTAATGCAAAAAAGTACATTCTGAAAATGTTCATATTTAATGAACTATCTTTCTACAAAAACAACTGTTTTATTTTTCATACTGGGGCCAAATATAATAATAATACTTTTTATTACTACGGAGCTACTGAGAAGGTTCTGTCCCCCCAGGTTCGGTGCTTGGTTCTGTGAGGTTGAGACAGGAGGTGGGCATGTGAGGAACGCAAGTTACGAGAAGGAGATGTGATGGTGGAGGAGGTCAGTGAGGTAGGAAGGGGGCCTGGTGGTGGAGGAGGTCAGTGAGGTAGGAAGGGGCCTGGTGATGGAGGAGGTCAGTGAGGTAGGAAGGGGCCTGGTGGTGGAGGAGGTCAGTGAGGTAGGAAGGGGCCTGGTGATGGAGGAGGTCAGTGAGGTAGGAAGGGGCCTGGTGGTGGAGGAGGTCAGTGAGGTAGGAAGGGGGCCTGGTGGTGGAGGAGGTCAGTGAGGTAGGAAGGGGGCCTGGTGATGGAGGAGGTCAGTGAGGTAGGAAGTGGGCCTGGTGGTGGAGGAGGTCAGTGAGGTAGGAAGGGGGCCTGGTGGTGGAGGAGGTCAGTGAGGTAGGAAGGGGGCCTGGTGGTGGAGGAGGTCAGTGAGGTAGGAAGGGGCCTGGTGATGGAGGAGGTCAGTGAGGTAGGAAGGGGCCTGGTGGTGGAGGAGGTCAGTGAGGTAGGAAGGGGGCCTGGTGGTGGAGGAGGTCAGTGAGGTAGGAAGGGGGCCTGGTGGTGGAGGAGGTCAGTGAGGTAGGAAGGGGGCCTGGTGGTGGAGGAGGTCAGTGAGGTAGGAAGGGGGCCTGGTGGTGGAGGAGGTCAGTGAGGTAGGAAGGGGGCCTGGTGGTGGAGGAGGTCAGTGAGGTCGGAAGGGGCCTGGTGGTGGAGGAGGTCAATTGCTTGCTGGACAGTGTTGTATGCAGGGCTGTTGTGCTAGTGTTCATAGTTAGTGGATCATCTTATAGTGCTTTAAAAAGTCTTTAGGAATCTCAACCGGATTATGCAAACAGCAAGTCATCTAATTTCTCACTTTGAGGAAAAAAAATCCCGGAAAAAAAGCGCTGTTCAGGTTCGCTCCATCAGCACTATGATTGTATGCGACCCCCGGAGGACAAATTTGAAATAGTAGTTACTTTTATTGAAAAATTGCAGATAATGTCTTCTCTGTCATTTTTTCACTTTGCTAAGTTGTTCAGCGGGCCGGATTGGAACCTCTGGCGGGCCGGTTTTGGCCCGCGGGCCGCATGTTTGACACCCCTGCTCTACCTGGAAACATCACATACTGTGAAGCTGCAGAATACCCCACCTTCTGATACTTTTTACTTCTATGTGATTATGAAGAAGTTTTTATTTATTTAACTTTTTAATAAAGATTACAGTTTCAGGTCATTGTGTGATTTTCTTTGGAAGCAGAAGATTTTTAAATTCTATTCTACCATCATAAAATAAATTCATCTTGACTTTGTACCGACTTCTTTGGGATGATGTAAAAGTTGTTGAACCTTATCATCAACAAGATTTATTAAATGTTTCTTTATAAGACATTCTTGTGGATGATATTTTTGTGTCATCTTCTGACTGCAGGACACTAAATGAGTATAATAACTTAAATTATTAAAATCAAGCTTTACCTGTGCTGTCTGTGGAAGGTCCCTTAAAACCCTTTACCCCCTTTCTTTACCAAAAACACTTTTTACAGTATTTAATATACATCTAATGGGAACATTACATTCACATTTGTCCAGTTTGTCAAGCTTAAAAAATAGGAGACATATTTCATTTGCTAGTTTTAGGATGATTTTACTTGGACGATTTATATGGGGTGGGATATATGTGTGAGTAGACACTGAAATTATGTTTTTAATATTTGAAACTACATTTTTGTTCTTGTAAATGCATAAAAATTTCTAATACATCGTTTGAACTTGTATTTAAATTTGATTTTGAATTTCACAATTTGACCTTGTGTTTAGCTTGAACAGTTACATTTAAAAAACACTGAAAAAAAGCATAATGAGAAATTGAATGTGTTAGTTTGAAACTGTATTCCAATAAATGTAATTCACTTTATATGTATGCCCATAGATTCATACTTCCATCATACTTTTTCTTTGTAATACTGCACTGGATCATAGTGTCTCTGGGACAATAATGAGCAGCACGGGGGCTCCACAAGGGACTGCTCTGGCTCCGTTCCTGTTCACACTGTACACTGTGGACTTCAAATACAAGTCTGAGTCCTGCAACATCCAGAAATACTCAGATGATACTGTGATTGTGGCGTGTAAACCCGAATGGACAGGAATCTGAATACAGGGATCTGACAAAAGCCTTCAGTGACTGGAGTCACAAAAACTGCCTCAGACTGAACTCCTCAAAGACAAAGGAAATTAGACTTCCAAAGATCCAGGCTCTGCCATCAGCTAGTAAACATTCGATGGGTGGACATTGAGGTGGGGCCAACCTACAAATATCTAGGCGTACACCTGGACAACAAGTTGGACTGATCCCTTAACACAGATGCACTCTACAGGAAGGGGCAGAGCTGCCTCTTTTTCTTAAGGAGGCTCAGATCCTTAGACCAGTTGGGGAGCCTGACAGTTTTGATCTTGGTGGCCAAACTGGGGCACTGACTGTTAAGGGGTGGCCAGGCGTGGAAAACATCAGGGGCTTACCCCAAACCTAGTAGGGTTACTTCCAATAATCATATCTACTTTCACTTATTCTTATAAAATAATTTAAAAAATGTTACATTTTTGTAGATTTGTAAGATTAAAAATTTAACTCGACAGAGTATCAACATTTAAATCTGCTGAACTCTTTAAGGACTCAAAATGAAGATGATTGTCAAAAGTCAAAGCATCAACAAAAATAATATTCAAATGTAAAGAAACTCCTGTCTCTGCAGCTTGTTGAAACACAACAGCTGATTTCAATATAAGTAATGCCTCTGACATGGCAAATAGCCAATCATGTTTAAGAATATCAGGTTGGCCACAGGGGTGGCCAATCAGTTTCCAAAGGTGGCCATGGCCACCCCCTGGCTCGGCCACTGCCTTAGACATCTGCAGTAAGATGCTGCAGATGTTTTATCAGTCTCTGGTGGCAAGTGTGTTCTTCTATGCTGCAGTCTGCTGGGGAAGCAGGATGAAACACAAGGATGCGAGGCGACTGGACAAACTAGAATCATTCATCCCTGCAGCCATGAGGCTTCATAACTTGGGGGATGAATAAAATACATTCTATTCTATTCTATTCTATTCTATTCTATTCCATTCTATTCTATTCTATTCTATTCTATTCTATTCCATTCTATTCTATTCTATTCTATTCCATTCTATTCTATTCTATTCCATTCTATTCTATTCTATTCTATTCTATATTCCATTCTATATTCCATTCTATTCTATTCTATTCTATTCTATTCTATTCTATTCTATTCCATTCTATTCTATTCCATTCCATTCTATTCTATTCTATTCTATTCTATTCTATTCCATTCTATTCTATTCTATTCTATTCTATTCTATTCTATTCCATTCTATATTCCATTCTATTCTATTCTATTCTATTCTATTCTATTCTATTCCATTCTATTCTATTCTATTCTATTCCATTCTATTCTATTCTATTCTATTCCATACTATTCCATTCTATCCATATGCTAGATTATGAAAATATTACATTAAAAGTATTAATTAAATTATATTGTGTTTCCACTACATTAACAGCCTGTTTTCAACGAAGAAGAAGCTAATAGTATGTCTTTCTCCTCAGTTCAGGTTTATTTATTCAGTCTTTGGGTGAAACGAGCATTTGACTACAATTCCCAGCAGCAACAGCGCGTATATGACATCACCGGAAGTCAAATATCCTGGTATAAATTCACTTCCGCGTCTCCGGCTGGCCCTTTCCTGTCTACGGCCTATTGGAAGATGGCGGTGCAAATCTCCAAGAAGAGGAAGGTTAGCAGTCTTTAATCCACTTTAGAGCGCACATACAGCGGGGTTATCACTAAATGAGAGGATGAGGGAGTGAATATGAACTGTTGGAGTGTGCTGAGGGGTTTGTGGAGGTTCTGATCCTCCGATATGAAGAGGATTGATCCAGATTCTGCCGGCGTCGCGTCCTCCTCATTTGGCTAGCTAACATGGCTCTGTAACCCGCCACCGAGCATGAGTTCCTCTCACTTCAGATGTGACTTCCTTCTCTTTTAAAACATGTTTAATAACTTTAAATGCTTTTTTAATTCCCCTTTATTATTTATTTGTCTGTCATTTGAGTTATTTGGAGTGTAGTTGTGAGTTAGCCTCACATTCACATTCAGGGTTACCTCAAATAAACCAGCAGACATCCGGAGCTCTGGGTTGGGATGTGTCATATAGAGTCATATAAGATAAAAACATTGATTTTAAATCATTTTAAAGCTGCTAAATACTAAATTACTTCACATGACTACCAGTGGCTAACATTAGCATCCCATAGGGGCTGCAGCACAACCTAAACCACCTGACATGCTGCTCTCTGTTAGCCATGTGTGACACATTTAAACAGTAGAGCTAACCAAAGTGTTCAATATATAAAGATATGTATGTATACAAAGAAAACTGACATTCAAACAGGTTAGTCACCATCAGGAGAGAGTACTGTGACTATAAGGGAGTATATGGTTTATAAGGATCTATGAGTGGACTTCCAAGAGGAGCCAAAAACCCCTCTATGGTTTTATCACAAGGTTTCACTATCACTAAATGGACACAAGTATTCAGATGTTTGACCATCACATCAACTGAGACTGTCATTTATTTAGTGTACAGTTTATCTGATGGAGATAATACAGATTACACAGCACAAGCCTTTTCTAACTTGTAGTTTCTGCTAGTTTCCAGCTCCTGTCCCTCGTTAGGCTTAAAGAAAGATAGAAAGACATCAAAATAAGATGCAAACAATAACAATCAGGGTAAAAATTAAAGACTAGAGGGTGAATATTTACATCATGGATGCATACAATCACAACAAGTTGTGATAGATCATTATAGAGGAGTTAAAATGATGAAGCTGACCGCCTCAGGGAGTCAAGATAGTTTATTGTTTTAATTAATGATGAAAAACATCTTAAGCATGCTCTTAAAACAACTGTTTGTTGAATTTATTTTATGATAGAATAGAATTTAAAAACGTGTTTTTCCACAATGTGAAAAATTTCTGCTTCAAAAGAAAATCACACAACGGCCTGAAGAGATCGTCACAGTCAGTATGATTCATAAACAAAGAGAGCAATATTTCAAAAACTGTAATCTTTATTTAAAAAGTCAAATTCCACCAGATCCGTGTCCGGCTGATCCAGCAGGTCGGAGCCCCCTGGATCAGATACACAAGACTAGACTTCTATTTTTGCTGGAGCTCGACTGGACATGGATCTGGTGGACTCCAGCTGAGCTGCTTTGATTGGTGTAATGACATTGTATTACATGTTTCTGTGGGAGTTTGTGCCCATTCATGTTGCCCGGCTCATAATCCCCGTACCAGTTCATCCCAAAGGTGTTCAATAGGGTTCAGGTCAGGACTCCATGTGGTTCTACATCGTTATAGTCTTGCTTTGTACACCGGGGCTTAGTCGTGTTGGAACAGAAGAGGTTTCCCCAAACTGTTGTTATAAAGTTAGAAGAAAAGCATCATCCAAGCGTTAATATTGCTCTCATAACTCTCAATTCAGGGTCTTAGTTTCTGTCCCTTCAGTGATGAGACGATGACGAGTCGGAACAGGACTCATTCTGGTTCTGCGGGGACTGGTTCAGGTCCACGTTTTGTGGCTCTGCTCCAGTTCCTCGGATCAGGGAGTCTTACTGGTTGAAGACATCGAGGCATTTGTCTGAGAAGGGTCGCCGCTCTCCTGCGCTCCGTCTGAGGAGCGACTCCACAGATTCTCTTCCTCAGATCTAAACTCTAACCGGACTCTGTTCTCCTCCCTCAGTTCGTCTCAGACGGTATCTTCAAGGCCGAGCTGAACGAGTTCCTGACTCGCGAGCTTGCCGAGGATGGCTACTCCGGTGTGGAGGTGCGTGTGACTCCAACCAGGACTGAGATCATCATCCTGGCCACAAGGTACGAACCCTGACGTGATTATGAACACACACACGAGTTAGCCTTCTTCTGATTCTTCAGACATTTAAACATTTAGTCTCAAAGAGCCTCTTTCCTTTCAATGATGATACGATGACGAGACAGAACAGGACTGTCTGCTTCTGTGGGTTACTGGTTCGGGTCCACGTTCTGTGGTCCCGCTTCAGTTCCTCAGATCAGCAGTTCTTCTCACGTGAAGACACAGAGGCATTTGTCTGAGAAAGGTCCAATAATCACAAACACCTTGCTTTTAGAAAAGTTTGAACGCCTCCTTTGACTCTGCAGACTGTTCATCAGAGAGTTAAAGTCTAACCTTGTTTTTCTTTATCGTTTTCAGAACCCAGAATGTTCTTGGAGAGAAGGGTCGTCGGATCAGAGAGCTGACCGCGGTGGTCCAGAAGAGGTTTGGCTTCCCCGAGGGCAGCGTTGAGGTAAAAAGAAAACTAGTGGACACTACTTTAGAATTTAATCTGTCAAGATGGCCGTCAGATATGTACAGTTTAATACTCACGACAAGTCAAACCTCTTCATCCCCGTGAGAGATGCACAGGTTAAGATGCACCTTCCTCCGCTCATCAGACGTTTGACTGAACCGTTCCTCTCTCTCTCTTTTAGCTGTATGCTGAGAAGGTTGCCACTCGTGGTCTGTGCGCCATCGCTCAGGCCGAGTCTCTGCGCTACAAGCTGCTGGGAGGTCTGGCTGTGCGTAGGTAAGTCCCTGTCACTTGGCTGTAATGTTAAATTTGATTTCCTTAAAGATTGCAAATCAAATGTTGAACCTAAGCGGCCTCTCGTGGAAATGTGACTGCATATTGTCTCAGCTGCATCAGAAATGTGGTCTCAGAAAGACAAGATGCTGAACACGGTGTCAGCTTTTGTCTGGTCTTTTCATCCTATCAAAAAAAGGCCTTCCAACTTCATGACAGCAGCTTTGTTTGTTCTTTTTCTGGGTCCTCTGATAGCTTTCTTAAACCTCCTCCAGACTCGACACTTAGGTCTTTGTAAGGTCACATAGTTCACCAGCACATTGTAGCAGATACTGTCATAATGATGTTAGGAGCATAACGAAAGAGTAAACAAGGTTAATTATTAAAGTAGGAAGAGATGATGATCTTCAAAAACAGAGAGTCATTAAATAAAGTTCACAGAAGAAGCCGTTTTGTCTCGGTGAGCTTTGTTTTGCTCTCATGACTCTCAGTTCAGGGTCTTAGTTTCTGTCCCTTCAGTGATGAGACGATGACGAGTCGGAACAGGACTCATTCTGGTTCTGTGGTGACTGGTTCAGGTCCACGTTTTGTGGCTCTGCTCTGGTTCCTCAGATCAGGGAGTCTTATTGGTTGAAGACATCGAGGCATTTGTCTGAGAAGGGTTGAAGCAGCACCAAAACTGTTTTCCAGAATTTAAAGTCACTGAAAAGCAAATTTTTTAAAGTTAAATACTTCAAAGTAAAAGTGCTGCACACACCAAATTATTCCCAAACCCTTAAGATTGATATCTGTGCTCTCTTTTGTCAGTGTGAGGAGATATGCATGATTCTGTCTCTGTGTTTGTTCCTCAACGTTCCTCTTCCTCGTCCCTTGCAGGGCTTGCTATGGTGTCCTGAGGTTCATCATGGAGAGCGGCGCCAAGGGTTGCGAGGTGGTTGTGTCCGGCAAGCTGAGAGGTCAGAGGGCCAAGTCCATGAAGTTCGTGGACGGTCTGATGATCCACAGCGGAGACCCCGTCAACTACTACGTCGACACAGCCGTCCGCCACGTCCTGCTGAGGCAGGGTGAGTAAAGTTCCACCGCAGACGTGACGGCAACATGAAACACTCTGAATGATGGAGATATCAGAATCTTAAATATTCCAGCAAAGATTAAAACATCTAAATGTAGTCATTGAAGTTTCTGAAACATTTCCCGTGTTAGGTTAAACTCAGAGATCATGACATTGAATAATTCTGCCTCCCACTCTGCGGCCGACCGGCTCAGGCACGACACGGTATTTAGACGAGACTTGTCGCTGATTGACCGCGGTCATGTGATAACCTGAGCTACAAACACCCGGCAGGTGACAGCAGTACATCTGCTGGGAATCATCACACCACCTACACGTTTTGTGGCACAGTGCTTCTACATCTACTTTATTTCTCTCCATTTAATCCATCAGTTGAGTCAGATTGATGTTAATTGTGAAATATATGATTACAATTTCAAGCATTTTCAAACCTTGAAAACACAACATTTAAAATGAAAGCATTTTCAAGGATTCCAAGCACCCGTACGACCCCTGCAATCAGGACTCGTGTCGGCTATCAGCAGCTGTTTGGCTGTAAACACAGAGCCTTAGCTTTGCTCTAGGTGTTGTCCACCCCCCCAGTCGTCCTTTTTGTCTCTGAGCTTTGTTTTGCTCTCATGACTCTCAGTTCAGGGTCTTAGTTTCTGTCCCTTCAGTGATGAGACGATGACGAGTCGGAACAGGACTCATTCTGGTTCTGTGGTGACTGGTTCAGGTCCACGTTTTGTGGCTCTGCTCCGGTTCCTCGGATCAGGGAGTCTTATTGGTTGAAGACATCGAGGCATTTGTCTGAGAAGGGTTGAAGCAGCACCAAAACTGTTACCTGAGTTTAAGATAACTGAAAAGCAAATGTATTAAAGTGACTTTAACTTAAAGTAAAAGTGTTGCACACACACACACAATGATTCCCAAATCCCTCCATTATTCTATCACAGGAGTTAGTACACACACACACACTGTTAGCATCCACATGTCGAACCCTGCATCAGAACTCGTCAGCTATCAGCAGCTCTTTGGCTGTAAACACAGAGCCTTAGCTTTGCTCTAGGTGTCAACAGCTCATGCAAAGCATTTCATTCATGGCTTTGAGGTAGAACAGGCGTCTGAACTCTCACTGGACGTGTTTGCAAACCGCTCGCTTTAAGGATCCTGCACCTGAAGTGGAAGTTAGAGCATCATCATCTGCAGTTACCTGATCTCTCGTTGTTTGTGGATCCAGAGAGATGTCAAACAGAACTTCACCAGCCTCAGTCTCAGTGTTTGGAAATGGATATAACATAAAAACGACTTGTTTGCGATCAGTCTATGATCCTTAATTCACTTCAGACCTCTGTGGATAATTCATGAGCCTTTTTAGAAATAGTCATACCTGTGCTGACATATCCTGGATCTAATGTATCTGGGGGTTAATTCCTGATTACTGATGTGATTGTTGTTCATCCTCCTCAGGTGTGCTGGGCATCAAGGTAAAGATCATGCTGCCCTGGGACCCCAGCGGCAAGATCGGCCCCAAGAAGCCTCTGCCTGACCACGTCAGCATTGTGGAGCCCAAGGAGGAGCAGCTGCCCACCACACCCATCTCTGAGCAGAAGGGGGCCAAGCCCGAGGCGCCCGTCATGCCCCAGGGAACACCTGTACCCACCGCATAAGAGGGTAAGACGCAGCAGGGACTCGGAGAGGTGCATTATGGGAAAAGCATGCTTTGTTTCTTTGTCTTTGCTGCAACATTTGCATAAAGGGATTTTAAATTCCTCTCCCAGAAAGCACCTGAACCAAAGAGCAGCTAGCTTATTGATTCTTAGTTAAGGTGCCTTGAATTTACCAAGATGTAGGAAGTAACTGTAAAAGAGACCTGAACAAAGACCGGCTTCAGGTTTTTGTCCCTTCAGTGATGAGACGATGACGAGTCGGAACGGGACTCTTTCTGGTTCTGTGGTGACTGGTTCAGGTCCACGTTTTGTGGCTCTGCTCCAGTTCCTCGGATCAGGGAGTCTTTTTCGGTTGAAGACATCGAGGCATTTGTCTGAGAAGGGTTGAAGCAGAGAGAAAGGATTACCTGTAGACTCACAGATATAAAATTTCTTGAGGAGTTTGAATCTGATTTGTCCTTTTGTTTGTCTCTTACAGGTTTTTGGACTGTCCTCCAGATGGAAGCAACACCCTGATCTTTGTGTACAAAACAATAAAAAATCTGGAAAACACACCTGGAGAATGTTGTGGTCACTTTGTCATGGGGAATACAGCTCTCAGATTTCAACACTTTAAAGGATGAAAGATTTACAATGACACACATGAGAAACTAAGATGTATGCAGCATGTTCTGTTGATGTAACTGATTTTAATCTGGAGTGTCTGATGTTGTTGAAACTGAAATATATAACAGAGATAAAAGGTTACAATCTTGCATCTTATTTCCTCCTGTGTGTAAATATGTAAATATTTTAAACACCAGTTTGAACAGGAAGTGAAAAGTGTTTTATTTCCTGGATTGTTTTTAGAAAGTTAAAGGAACACTCCACAAGATCTGCACCAAGAGTTTCAGAGTCACTGGATACACACCTGAGAGGAGACCGATGTCTCACTCTGATGGTTTTTTGTTGAACCAGAATCAGTTTGCTATGCAGGGGTCAAATTTTTAGGATATAACTTAAATATATACACCAGAGTCATTCATGAATAAATGTAAGATGAATTTGCTTTTTTTATAGATGCTTTCCGAGCACTTTTTCCCACATGTAGACTGTAAGTACTCTGCTTACTTTGAGGTGGTTGATGCCATTGATGCTGTTTTCTGTTGGTGCAGCTAATTTCAGAATCAGAATCAGGAATACTTAATTTATCCCAGGGAGGGAAATTCAGTCATTACAGAGCTCTTATAAACAGTATGTAAGAGAGTTAAACTATTAATAGAAGAAGGAACAAAATAAGATAGAAATAGAAACAATAAAATCTGTACAGAAGCACAGAATAGTTAGAATTACCTATGTACAACATTTTTAATATCTACATTAATTTGTAGCATCTTTAAGAGTTGATGGACAAGAACTAGGGCAGGGGTCCCCAAAGTTTCAGCCCAAGGCCCCCACTGTCCCTCAAATGTAGCTCCATACTTAATTTAGCTGGTCTGCAGAAAATTACACACCTTGCAAGGAATCATATGGCAACAAAGAGGGCAGAAAATTAATGAAAATTGTGTTTTATTTCAAATTGAATTGCTTTTTTCCTCAATATATTGAAAGAAATGGACAGAATATTCAATTGTAGATTATTTAAAGGCCCTGTGAGGAGTTTTGAACTGGCTGAGAAACAGACTGAAAATGATACTGATGCCTCTTTATAACCTTCAATAGCAAACAAGTCCATCAGCAGCAACACTGACACCTTCTCTGTTGTCATTTTTAATGCCTGAAACCACCCTGGGGGGGTAGGTGTCAGACCAGATGTAACTTTAGGACATGCATTAACACTGCGTCACCTTCTTCCCCCTAGTTCTGCCTCTGTTACTACCTCAGATGAAGGAACGACTTCATCCAACGATCGCACCTCCTGCATCCTTGTAATGGCAGCATGTGAGCGCCGAAAGAGAGCCACATAATCACTCTTATCACCAGGCCTCTACCTCGTGTAAGGGCCCTGCTCACCCTGTCCGGATTCTAATGTGCCCTAAATGTGTAGGGATCAATTTTGTTGTGTTTTTGAACACTTGATCTTGAAATAAGAACTCTGAGTGGACAAACTTTGATTACACTGAAACCATTACAGCCTGGTCTGCAGCTCCTGACTGAAGCAGCTGGAGCAATTCCAAATCTTTTGTACCTTTCAGTCTTTAAGACTTCAAAATGTGTTTAAAAAAAAGGATAAAATAAAAGGTGTCAGTTTGGGATCACCTCTAATTGCCCGTTATCTTGTGTGATGTTGTGTTTTGGCCACCGAGGTTTGGTCTGCTCCGTCTTCAGATTCAGGAAAGAGAGAGAACGTATTTACATCTTTGTTTTCTTTGATGCAGTGCTGCACAAAGAAGGACATCTTGCTTCAGAAACAGCCTTTATTTGACTGTTTTCATGGAAAATAATCACATTGCCTGATGAAGTTGACTGTTGAAGACAACAGGATGAGGTTTTTGTTGAAAACACTACTTTTGCATGTATAGGACAAGAGATAAGAGGTATCACTTTGTCCACAAGGGGGCGCCAGAATCGATACAAAACAAAAGTTCCTCACAGCACCTTTAAAGAAACAAAAACATCTTGGGGACCCCCCATTAGTGTCTCCTGACCTCCACTTTGGGAACCCCTAAACTAGGTCACATGTTAATACTCAAATTAAGACCACAGCTCCTTTAAATGATTGTAAAATGATAAGTTCTGTTTGGTAGATTAAAGTTGTTTTCCTCAGCATCCTTCCTGTATAATATAATTACCCTAATTAAACAAATTGTTGACATTAGCCCTCATGTGACTCTGAGGATGCCAAGAAAACGGACAATGCTTTAACCACAGAGTGACTCATCCTCTCAGCTGTGGAGCATCAGGTCCGGGTTAGGCCACGCCCCCCTCTGGCTCAGACAGCAGTGTGGTGAAATCTCCCAGATCCCACCTGGACCTAAAACCTGGACCAACACCGAGGACAACATGAGTCTGCCGGACGTGAAGTCGTCTCAGAAACATCCCGCACACCCAGTAAGAAACTTTCTGACCTCTGAAGTGAAGTTTGATGAAGTTTGATGAAGTTTAATGAAGTGTTGATGAAGTGTTGAGAGTCTAAAGTTTGGACAGGTGAGGAACTCTCAGCAGGTGGATTGAAGCGGTTCAGAAACTTCCCCCTCTACCTGAAGGATCCCTGATGATCACCTGGAGATGTGTTCTGTCCTTCAGTGGTTTAAAGGTTTTATATATAAAAGTGTAAACTCCTTAAATCCTATAAAGATGTCGGAGTTGAGTTCATCAGGAGGATTAACTCAGTGATGGAACATGAAAACAACTCTTAAACTTCCTGGAGTCATGTCACAGCTGTTACATGGGGGAGCTTTTACTCCTCTGAGTGGTAATAAAGTGGAAATTAAAGAGAACATTCATTGTGACACTTTAGAAAAGCACAGGTACATTACATTCACTGCAGGTATGAAGCTGCATGTTTACATGTTAATTTCAGGTGTTGAATTTGTGTTTGTAACAATGTGCCTGCAGGGATTATATAAATAAAAACTCAATAAAGGAGTTTTATAAATAAAATTATAATTTCAATATATCTGATTAGAATATAGGATGTGTTTTCTTAAAGTTGCTGTGTGTTGTTTACATAGTGCCAAAAAAAGGTTAAAATACTCATCACATTATTATTTATATATTTTTTAAATGTATTATTATTTATTTTTTGAAATATATATTTTTATTGCTTTTTTACCTTTTCCAATTATTTATTGATCAAATATTAACCTGTTTATCTTATTGTAGTTTCATTATTGTTTTAATTTCCCTTTTTATTTATTTATCTTTTATTTTAAATTATTACCATATATTATTATTGGTTGCTTTTTTGTTTGTTCACTTATTGTGTTTCTTTCTTTTTTTTTTTTAATGTATTTTTTGGCTTTTTTGCCTTTATTATATAGGACAGCTGAAGGGGCGCTCCACTTATTGTGCTTCTTATACATAAACATCATCTGCTTTTATTGTTTACCTTGATCTTTTGTATGTAATATGTAAAATTTCAAGGGCTGCACGGTGGTGCAGTGGGTAGCGCTGTTGCCTTATAGCTAGAAGGTTCCTGGTTCGAATCCCCGGGTGCCTTTCTGTGTGGAGTTTGCATGTTCTCCCCATCCCATGCATGCGTGGGTTCTCTCCGGGTTCTCCAGCTTCCTCCCACAATCCAAAAACATGCTCAGGTTGATTGATCACTCTAAATTGCCTGTAGGTGTGAGTGTGTGCATGAATGGTCTCTCTGTGTTAGCCCTGTGATAGGTTGGCGACCTGTCCAGGGTGTACCCTGCCTTCCACCTGAAGCCAGCTGTGATAGGCTCCAGCCCCCCGTGACCCCTAACGGGATAAGCGGTCAAGATAATGGATGGATGTAAAATTTCAAATACACAGATCTTTAAAAAAACAAAACACAATTTATTTCTCTCTAATAAGCATCTAAATTAAACCCATGTTATTCATTTCAGAATGACTCAAAACAAAGACAATAGAAACTCTTTCCAGATCAAGCTTTGAATGAGACACCCTGTAGCAACAGAAGAACCTTAAATATGTACTCCTGTGTTCTCAGTTTTTCCTCCACTTCCTGTTTCCTCTGAAGACTGTCCGGTCTGATCACATCTTTGATCCTGCAGGGAACAAAGGAGGCCTCACTTTGTAAAAGCTGAAGTGCTTTTGCTCTTTCTTTCTCCTCAGCACTCTGGGGTCGTGCAGTTGAATGTCGGCGGTCACATGTTCATGACATCTCTGAGCACGCTCAGGAAACACACGGACTCAAAGCTGGCTGAGATGTTCAGCGGACAGTCCAAACTCCGCTCAGACGGACAGGGGCGCTACTTCATCGACCGCAGCGGGTCTCACTTCGGCGCCATCCTGGAGTTTCTGAGATCAGAGCGGCTTCCCACAGAGAACATCCAGGAGGTCTGAATCACTTATCTACTAACCACCTGTTTATGAAACCTGAAGGAGTACTCACTGAGTGTGTGTGTGTGTGTGTTGGTTCCTCAGGTTCACAGGGAGGCAGTGTACTACAACATCAAACCTCTGATCAAACGTCTGGAGGAGACTCCTCGGCTGTTTGGGGAGCTGGTGGCGAGGCAGCAGTTCCTCTCTAGAGTCCCTAACTACAAAGAGAACATTGAGGTCTGCAGCACAGTCACACTGAGACATGATTTCATAACACTGTTCTTACTGAACCAAGTATATATTTATATCTAGCTACAGTTACATCCAGAGTCACAGAGAGGACACAACATCGATCATATCAGACAAACTTTTATGAAAGCTGTGACACGCAGCCCTGAAATTCTCCTCAAATGGAGGCGTGCACCTTTCCAGAAATTGCATTCCCTTTAACTTCTAATAGAAATTACTCGTTCACTCCAGAAGTTGAATTAGCATGCATCACATGAGTTGACAGCCGGCTGCATGTTCGGTCTAAACGCAGATTAAAAGACAAAGACATCAGAGATCAGGACATCTCCTTCTGTGCATTAACTTCTGATGAATGTCATTCTTTGATGGAGGATGTTCTCTGTGAAGATGTAAAGATATCTGGATCTGTAACTTATAACTTCTGCTTTGTTCACTGTGCAAGTTCTCAGTAAGTGTAGCAGTTAATAATAAGTGACAACTCCAACTTCACCACTCTGGTTTGGGTCAGATGTCGAGCTCCTGTGTTCAAAATAGACATGTTGATTTCATTTAGTATCCCTGATTATCTCATCATGTCAGCTTCTGCAGCTGCACCAGCTTCAATCACACTTGTTGCAGCTCTCAAAGTTACAGTTATGCTCTTCTATTCTCCCAAACATGATTGCAGAGATCAGTTAAGGAGCACAGAGAGTGATAACAGCATGCAAAGACAACATGTGCACCAGATATAACACATTTAAACTCTTAAAGGAAGCGTAAAACATGTTTTCTTGCATGAAGTTTGAGTGATGATAATGCAACAAGAAAGCAATCCAAACCATTTTATTGATATAGCACATTTTAAAAACAACAAGGTTACCAAAGGGCTGCACAACAAATACCAACAGTAGAAATAAATAATAGTCAAATTTGAAATACAGTACATTAAAGGACAAACAGAGACCAACACAAACTCTCATGCTGTATTAAAAGCCAGGGAGTAAAAGTGAGGTTTAAGACGTGATTTAAAAGGATCCAGGATGGGGGCATTTTTACTTGGGTGGGGAGCTCATTCCACAGTTTAGGAGCTACCACTGAGAAAGCTCGGTCACCACGAGACGCATCTGATCAGCAGACCTCAGTGCTCTGGAGGGGGGGCGTAGATGTGTATGAGGTCAGAGATATACTGAGGTGCTACACCATGAAGTGACTTAAAAACAAACATTAAAATCTTAAAATTAATTCTGAAATGGACAGGGAAGCAGAATGTCTGCAGGAGAAATGAGCTGACAGCAACGTGTCACCTCAGAGATATTCCTCCTGTTCTGATGTCTCTGATGTGTCTGATGATGTAACGCCGTCTCTCCCTCCAGGTGCTGATACGTATCGCCAGAGCCGAGGCCATCGCCGCCCGTCAGACCACCATCATGATCTGCGTGATGCGGACGGAGGAGGACTTCAACCTCTACGACAACGCCATCAACAGCCTGGAGGCGGATAAGGAGTCGGTGGTGACGTTCGGACCCTGGAAGGCCGTCCCGTCCGTTAAAGACCTGCTGGACTGTGTAAAGATGGACATCGAGAGTCAGGGCTACAGCGTGAGCATCCTGCCTCACCTCATGGAGAAGGGCTTCATGTCCAAGAGCTACGACTTCTTCCACAAGGTCACGTTCACCTGGTGGTGACGGGAGAGCTGCTCTGTACATACTGTCACCTTTAAACCCTGCAGTAGATTTTTAATGAGGGGTTTGATTATGAAGGTTTTAGACACAAGGGGTCAGTGTAGCATCTGTATATAAAAACTTAAAGGTGACATGTTATGCAAACTGGACTTCTTAATGGTTCTCTCCCTGAAATCTGTGTCCCTGTCTACAAACCCCCCGAAAAGTAAAAGAATCCATTCTGCCCCTGTTCTGATTTCTCCACCTTTCTGTAAATGTGTGCTGAAACCAGCCGTTTCAGTTTTCAGTGTTTTTCATACGTCACAACGCCATCCGGTCTGTAACAGGAAGTCAGAGCTCGGAGCTTGTTCAGCCCATAGACTGTATAAAATACAACTCAACCCCTCCTCCGTTTTTCATTCCCTGCACACATGTGTGCTAACAAGGAGCTTAGGAGGGAGGCATGCTAGTTGTAGGCTGTCTTAATAAACACAAAGGTCGCTTTGACTCCCCACGTCTGCAGATTTGAAGATCTAGTGGATGATTTTTATTTATCATGGAAAAGTGCTATCGCTAGTTAGCATAGCCACATAGCTACATGTTGGTAGCTGTGTACCAAGACACACGTCGACATACTGACAAATAAAACAACAAGAAACACTAAATCTGTGACCAATGGTTCAGAAAGGTCCTGCTGCAGGGCGCCTCTCCATCAGGATCAGATTCTGGATCAGATTCAGAGGGTTGAAGTAACGCGGGTCTGTGAGCAGCCGTGTATATTCAGCCAACATGTAAACATTAGATCAACGTGCTGGACAGCCGAGGCCACACCCACTTCCTGAGGGGGCGTGGTCAGAGAGCTCATTCTCATTTAAAGGCACAGACACAGAAAACAGCCTGTTCTGAGCAGGGCTGAAGAAGAGGGGTTTACAGGCAGACCAGAATCTGATTTCAAAGTGTTTTTATGAGCAATAAACTTTAAAGACATGTTTTGGGGACCTCTTAGACCAATATATGTTGATGAAAAAGAGCAGAATATGTCACCTTTAACTTAAAACAATTAGTGCTTTGTAATGTGTGCCGTCAGTGCAATCATGTTTTAATGCTGCTTCATTTTAATAAACAAGAGCTACAGTCTCCTCAGTCTCAGAGTGTAGAAGCAGATCAGTCTGTATTTCTTGTAAACACCAGTCTGACTTCACGGTAACGTAATCGGGGAAAGTCCAGTCACCGAGGACTGCGTCACTCAAACAACACCGGGCACTCCACGACACGAAGAGGGAAGAAGGTCACAGGATGAAAAAGGCTGAAGAAGCATGTTGGCAGAAAGTGGAGCAGTGTGTGTGTTCACCACAGAGCCGGGCAGGTCGGATACCAACTGTCGTGTTTTAATGTCAGACAGCTTCCTGTGTGATCTGAGCATGAAGACACAACAAAACACAGCTGTTACACACGCACACACACACACACACACCTGCACCAGAGAGGCTGATGATACACACACACTGTCAGATTACAGTCAGCTCAGTCTGATTATTATTATTAAAGTTTGATTTCAGTGTTTGAAGGCCTGCAGTGTGGTGTCTCCTGTGGAAAGGTTACGGTCAGCAGAATCGAGTCTTCACACCTTGACATAGTAAAACCTCCTTGCACCACATTCAGGTCATTGAAATGGGACACTCACAGACTGACTGAAAACCAGACGGGTAGTTTTTCTGAGTAAGACGGAGAGTAAACCTTCGTTCAACGTGACAGAGAACATCCAAGCCTTAAAAGAGAGACACAGTATAGTAAGACTGATTAGGTTAATGGGTCAAATTAATCAAGAGAGACTCGTGTGAGAGTCTTCTCTCTCAGATTCATCATGAATGAAAAACACGTGAAGTTTCTCTACTTACACACTTAATAAAAAGTTCCAGTTTCAGGGACTTTTTGTCACTTTTCATCCGTCCTTTGGAGGAACTATTTGTTGCACTCTTACCCAGACTATGGTTGCCGAACGTGGTCTATTATGGGGCGCCGGTTGTAGAGTTGTGCAGACTGAAAATAACAGCAACAATCCTCCACATTTAGCTCCTAAATTTTAGCTCCAGTGAATTTTTGAAAGTCACTTGTTTTTCACATTTAGAGGAAAATGTATGATCTTATTCACATTTAATTTTGTTGTGAAAAATAATTTAATTTAAAATCATTGTTAAATCCAAATACTTATATAATAATATAAATATAAATGTTAATTGTTAAATATTAATGTTAAGAGTTCAATTTAAACGTTAATGTTTAAATATAAATGTTAAGAGTTAAATATAAATGTTATTTGTGAAATATAAATGTTAGATATAAATGTTAAATATAAATCTAAATGTTAAGAGTTAAATCTAAATGTTAATTGTTAAATATAAATGTTAAATATAAATATAAATGTTAAGAGTTAAATATAAATGTTAATTGTTAAATATAAATGTTATTTGTGAAATATAAATGTTAAATATAAATGTTAAATATAAATATAAATCTTAAGAGTTAAATATAAATGTTAAATATAAATCTTAAGAGTTAAATATAAATGTTAATAGTTAAATATAAATGTTAAATATAAATGTAATTTGTGAAATATAAATGTTAAATATAAATATAAATCTTAAGAGTTAAATATAAATGTTTATTGTTAAATATAGATTTTAAATATAATGTTAATTGTTAAATATAAATTTTAAATATACATTTAAATATAAATATAAATGCTAAAAGTTAAATATAAATGCTAAAAGTTAAATATAAATGTTAATTGTTAAATATAAATATAAATGTTAATTGTTAAATATAAATGTTAAATATAAATGTTAAATATAAATGTTAAATGTAAATGTTAAATGTTGCTCTGCGATCCTAAATATTTAGCTCATATGCAGATTCACTCTGCCACTTCAAAGAAATACCAAAATAAAAGCTTCTTAAAGCGATACAGACTTAGCAATAGCAACTAGCTTGTTTTATATAATATTTATAACATATTTAACATTTATACTTATATTTAACAACTGTATTTAAAATATTTAATTTCTCCCCTGGGGATTAATAAAAGTACCTTTCCTTTCCTTCCTTTAACATTTGGATTTAACAGAGATTTTAACTAAATATAGAAGATCAGAAATATTCCTCTAAATGTGATAAAAAAGTGACATTTAAAAATTCACTGGAGCTCAATGTGGTGAACTGTATCTGTTATTATTACAAACAGCGCCCTGTAGTCTATTATTGGTCTCTGTGGTTCAGACTCAAATATCTCAACATCTGTTGAACTGATGGTGGTGACACTTTGCACGAACAGGTAGAATCCCCAGAGGACGGTTTCACCTGACTTTGACTCTTCCTCTTGAACCACCGTTATGACACGAGAAGTGGATTACTATGAGATTTGACCTCTCAGTCACAGTGATCTGCAAAATCAGTAGGAAGCATCTTATATTTCTCCAAGTGCTACGGCCTGATACAGATACAACTTAAACTCCTGCAAAGTCCCATTTCTATCGGCCTCTCTGGACTTTGTTAGCTCATCATTTCCAATAATCAGTTCTCTACTCTGGCGTGGCTCTAAACTCTAAACTCTTGCTTCATCGTTTTGTGCATCATGTGTTCTCGCTCTCAGTCCTCCCAGCTGCTCCACTCTCCTTGGATGTCCTTCAGTGGGACTGCATGGGAGGATGACCCTGAACAACACAAACTGCTTGGAGAGACACTTCAGCTTCTCCTCCAGAACTGCAGGCCGGAGTGAGTTTCCTTCTGTCTTCAAAGAAACGGCAGGTTTCCTGGACAAACAGGTTTTACCACAACGAGTCACAATCTCACTTCCTCTTGAAACCCCCAGATGTACACTGTTCACACTTTTTATCACCTTGCAATAACAGAGACACTTATTAGTTACATTAGAGGTGAAGGGTTTATCTTTTTTAATCTCTCTTCTTCTGCAGGCTACAGATTTAAATGTGATGAATCTGAAATCTTAACCAGTACAAGCAGAACACCACTGTTTCTTTTACACTAGTAATGAAGCTTGTGATATTGTATTCATGCCGTTATCAGGGTTGACTTTGCAGACATTATAAATTGCATGCATCAAAGGTCCTTCAGGGTCAAGCTGGACATTGCAACACTGCCTCCTACTTCATGGGAGAGTCAGTCATGCAGTTATTAAACTCAAAATCAGAGAAATATAATCCAGAGAGGGAAAGAAAGGTCAGCATTCAAAGCCTGCAGTGGGTTTTATAAATGATGACATGATTTGTGCAGGATAACAAACATGCAAAGAACATTTTTTAACACTTCATCTGACGGAAATGTGTCATGAGGTTTAAATTACCGCGATCTGCTCACAGTTCCAACCTTATGAAATAAATGTCATGCATTCAGTTTCAGTTTCATGGAGGGTTTTTAGCGTGACGTGAATTAATTTGAAGCATCAGATTCATTAGTGAAGCTGCCTAATAAACACAGAAAATGTGCAGCATCAAGTTATGTCACCCAAAGGACCTCCTGCTAGATGTTCCTGCAGCTCTCATGAAGTTAAACATCTTTATTTGTATACAGTGCTGCTGAAAGAAGCAGAAAGCTCTGCAGGAGAGGAGCTTCTTTATTTAGTTAAATACTGTTTTCAGGATAAAACTGCAAAATAACTCTTATTTCATAATTCTGAAAGTTAAAACTAAGTTCAATATTTGTGCCCCTCATGTCAGGGAGGATGATGTTTGTGTCCTGTTACCATCATATAGCACAGGAAGTGAACACAGTGAGAGCAGAGAGACGGGCCGAGCTGCTGAAGAGCTGAAAACACAGAGACACAGAAAGAGAGAGAGATAGAGAAGAAGAGAATGAGAGTCCTGCTGCTCGTCTGTCTGCTTCTCAGAGGTGAGTTTACTCTGCTTCATTCAAATAAACTTACCTGTGGAATAATTACACACAACATGTAGATTGAAACATAGAGAGTGTCAGCTGTGTGAATGTTCTCTCAGTTTCCTCTGGATTAATCTGCAGGGTCAGAGGATGAAGGAAGAAAACTAATGCTGTCAGACTTTGTTTTAAAATATAAAGCAGAAAATAAAGTTTAAAGTTAAGTGTGAAAACCCAAAAACTACACTTTAACACAGTCTTTTATATTTTTTCAATTAAAATCCAACAATCAAATCAGTTTAGTCTGCTCCAGTGTTTGGACCAGGGTTTTTGGGGGGCTCAGAGCTCTCTTGAGATTTTTATTTCAGTCAAACAAACACAATAAAATCTCCAGCAGCTCAAAAACTCTTCTTTATTTGTTTCTCATAGGCCAAGATTTTCTCTCAGTCTCTGTCATGTTCTGCATGAAATCAGAAAAACTGCTTATTTTTACATCATCACACCTCCAGAGTTGTGAAGTTTCACTTGAAATGAGAAGGATTCATGAGAAGGGTAGTTTGTATGTTAGTGTTTTTGTTGATAAAGCTCACTTCTGAGACTTCTGTGTTCCCAGGTGTGAGCTGTGAAACGGACTCAGTCTTCCTCTACAGGCCAATCGGAGGTGAAGCTCTCCTGCAATGTTTCAACCTGCTCACCACAAACTGCTCCCACAGCTCCTGGACCTTCTTCTTCAAAAGAGATGGTGTGCGGTTAACCACGGAGGTCAGCATGGGGAAGGTGAAGGAGGACTCGGATAAGGCAGGCCGCATGTCCGTCTTGTCCAACTGCTCCCTGGTCCTGCGTGACCTCAGGCCTGAAGATGCCGGCTCCTACACCTGCCTGGAGGATGAAAACGCCACGGCTAACATCTACCTCTCCATCCTCTCCATCACCTCGTCCTCCACCATCACTGAGCTGCAGCCCGGGGGGAACCTCAACCTGACCTGCATGCTGTTCACATACTTTGACGCAGGGAGCTGCAAGTCCTACTCCAGCACGTTCAGCCTCAGCTGGACGACCGGGGAGGGGACAGAGCTATCTGTGGAAGACAGCAGGTCTGCTCTCTTCTGTGCTTCCTCTGTTTTAACACTTAGATAACTGGATCTATAATAACTTTAACATCTACTGTGTGTATGAGCTAATGCATCAGATATGAATCAATCAGATACATCAATCAGCTTCAAACAAAACTGAAGAACAGAGAGAGGCAAACAACTTTTATTTAAACAAATATGCAAAAAAGAAAATCTATAAATGTAAAAATAAATATACACGTCCAGTGACCCTGCAGTTCTGTTTGCTGTTAAAAGAAAACAGTGCAAAAAATAACATAAAAGTACAGAACACACCACCAGTCAAAAGTTTGGAAACACCTTCTCATTCAAGGGTTTGTATTTATTGTAATTATTGTAAACACTGTAGATTAATACTGAAGACATCAGAACTATGAAAGAACATATATGGAATCATTTAATTATTTAAAAGTGTTAAACAAAGCAGAATCTGTTTTATATTTTAGATTCTGTAAAGTAGCCCCCTTTTTCCTTCATGACAGCTTTGCACACTCTTGGTATTCTCTCAGTCTGCTTCATGAAGTGGTCTCCTGGAATGGTTTCTAATGAACATGAGCCTTGTCAAGAGTTCATTTGTAGAATGACTTGCCTTCTTAATGTGTTTGAGACCATCAGTTGTGTTGTTCAGAGGTAGGGTTAGTACACAATGGATAGCCCTATTTGACTACTGTTGTAATCCAGATTATGGTAAAACCAGATTATTTCATAGTTTTGATGTCTTCAATATTAATCTACAATGTGGAAAATAATTAAAATAAATAAAAACCATTGAATGAGAAGGTGAGTCCAAACTTTTGACTGGTAGTGTAAATAAATCTCAATTAGGTAAGGTTAATTTATTGAAGCAATATGTATTGTAAGTACTTTACGGCGTTAAAAACAAAATGATAACATCAACAGCATTTAAGGAAATATGACGTAAATAAAACATAATAATTACAATATAAAATATATTTAACATTTGAGATCAAGAAATAGATTTTAAAAAAACATACAGGAAAAATAAGAAATTAAAACATTAAAAATATTTACTCTGCGCGCCGAGCTCTGAAGTCCTGGACTACAGTTTTCCCCTCCTCGCTGACACAGATCCACCTCCTGGTTTTTCCTTTATTGAAAAGGATTCTTTAAAACAGTCCAGCCCAGAACATCTCCTCTTGGATTCAGGCTCACAGTTTAGTAACAGAAACCCCTCCGTGGTGTGAGAATCCACTCACAGTCCTTGTGTTGGGTCTGTCAGTAACAGTGTAAACTTCATGAAGGACTGACTTTGAAAGTAAGATGTGTAGGTATCTTTAAATGCAAGTGTTCTCTAGAAAACACACACATGTAAAAATTATAATAGTCATAATTTGAAGATTGAAATACATCATCACATTTATAAAGGAACTGTTTCCTAATGAGTCCAGCTGTGAGAGAGTCTTCGTATGTTAGATTAAATATTCTTCAATAGTACAATAAAATATTTGTTTTGCAGCAGGAGAACATAGAATGACAAAAAGGCATTATTGCTAGACCCAAATAACGTCCAGACTTTAAAATTGTGCACAATATAAAAACATTATCAACTGTAAAATCTATAAAACAGAATAAAATCAGAGCGTGCACGGGGTGGAAATTTCTACTGAGCAGAATATGCAAAAGTGCCATGTGTGCAGAATGAGAGAGAATGAGACATGAAGTGTTTTAGTCTTTCACTTTGTTGACTCAGTCTGCAGTGGATGATTCATGCAGTCCAGCAAAGCATGAGTCCTCCTGAAGACCGGCCTGTTATGAGCGTGCAAAGGCCAAACCTGGGATCTAACAGGCCACCTGAAAAGACTTAAAACCTTGACTGAGTTAATATTTCCAGATCATGCATTAATACGAACGATGGAAGAAAACTCCAGTGAACTAGAAGAGTCAAATCTTTAAAATGACTTACAAACACAGAGTCAGAGTCAGAGATGGAGGGATATAAGACTTTTTAATTGGACTTGTTTGCAATGAGAAATGATGCCTAGCTTCTCCTTTGACAGCCAAAGAGAGGATGTGTGTGACACAGCATATCTAAATGTTCAGCTCTGATAAAAGACAGCTTTGTAATCTTTGTCTTCTGATCTTTCCTCCATTGCAGGTTTAAGATACTACAAACCAGCCACAACCGCTGCAGAGTCACTCTGATGGTCACAAACCTCCAGATTGAAGATACCAGAAGGAAGTGGAGGTGTAAGGTGAACGACACACAGAGCCCTCAGGGGTTGTCCCTGGATTTTAAAACCAAGTTTCTGTTTGGTGATCCCTCCTCAGACCAGAATGAGACAGAGGCAGCTGATAGTTGGGATCAGCTCCCCATCAGCCGCATCGTGCTCTGCGTGGCTCTGCCCCTCATGGTGGTCATCGTGGGGTTCTTCACGTGGAGAGGAGACCGGAAGAAGGCCGGAGCATCTGCAGCTGGCATCGAGCTCCATGAGTTGAAATGACTGCTGTGTGCTGTTTGTGTTCCTGTTTTATTCCTGGCTTTAAAAAGGGTTTTACTGAGCCATGGTCCCTGTTACAAGTCTCACATCCCAGATATTATAGATCAGAATCAGAATCAGAATCAGAATCAGAATCAGCTTTATTCGCCAAGTATGCTTGAACACACAAGGAATTTGACTTTGGTAAACTGTGCTCTCTTTGTACAAGGCATAAGAATAGGAATAAGAATAAGAACTACAATAAAAATAAAAAGAAAATATAATAACAATAACCTTAGCTATAAATACAAAGAAACAACAAATAGCTTGACTAATATGTACAGGCTAAAATAATATGATAAAGTGCAGTGGTGAGTTGCAGAGGTAGTTTTACATTATAAAATAGAAGTTAAATAATACAAAAAATAGAAATATGGAATTCTGCTTGAGAATTGTTGCATTGTATATCTACATGTATATTTACAGAGAGTATTTATCTGACAGGTATGACACTGTTATGGTTTAGTGTTCATCAGAGTGACAGCCTGGGGGAAGAAGCTGTTCTTATGGCGGGTTGTTTTGGCAGGTTGAACTTCCTGAGCTGACGCAGGAAGTACATCCTCTGATGAGTATTTATCTGTAAAGAGAGCAAGTTGTAATGTCAAAAACAAACATTTGTATGATCTATTTACTCTTAAAGTTATGCACACCACACACACATAGTTAGAGACATAGAACTTGAATATATCTGGTGAGGTTGCTGCACAAGATATGCATGTAGATATAAATGTTGCTCAATCCTGTGAATCTCCTTCTCCTGTTTGTTTTTGTTGTTAACTTCTCCCCCTCTGTGTTTCACTTCTTGCCTCAGTGGCTCTGCTTCACATCTTATGAATCTGAGACAACTTCTGTTATGATGTCATGTAAATAAAATTAATTTGTCTCATAAATCCCAAAGTCCTGAGCAAGCACATGAAAAATTCAGAGACAGAAATGAATATTTTTTAAGGATTAGTTGGTTTATTGTTTCTTCCTACATAAGCTTTGAATTATTCTTTATATAAAAAACTTCCTCCTCCTTTTTACTCCCCATTTATGAAGTGGATCCAAACAGCATTGTATAAGTATTATGTTGACACAGTAAGGAGAAACAATCCCTCACTGAAGTAATCACTTGTTTCAGACTTAACTGTAAATTAAATGTATTCAGTATTTTAATAAAGAGTGGAATGAATAAACTGTAAACTTCATGAATAAATATGTAACTTTATTATTACTTTGAATCATTAACTTTTTCAGAAAATGTATTTTTGTAATATTTAGAATAAATTAATTGTATTTAATTTGTTGTGTCTTTCTTTGTATGTTGAAATATTTCAAAGCGTGTCTTTGATTTCACTATAAAAATTGCTTGTTTGTGCGAAAATCGAACAATTTATCCACTGCATTATGAAATTATCAATTACTATAAACAAGAGCTAAATCAGAACAGAAATATGTCACTATTATTTTTATAAATATCTCTTCTGTAATCGTTTTTTCTTGCAAAACCTCAGATGTAATGTCAGGAGTTTCTTCTTATTGAAAGATCTTTCAGTTTGACCAGACAAAATAAAACATCTACATTTGTATGTAAACTTAAAATGTACAGTTTAAAGTATTTATTGAATTTTATTCTAACTAGACAAATAAAAAAAATGGGAAATTAGATGTTATTTCATTGTTACACCAATAAATGGTGGCAGCAAGTTAAATTTGACACCCTTACTTAAAAAAATAAATTAAAAGTGTATGGAATTTAAAAATGATAGTTTCAGAGTATAGAATAAAGTTGTGTGAGTATATGTAAATATGCACATTGTTTAAATATAAAGGCTAAAGGTGACAAAGACTATGATTTAAGTTCATTAACAAACTGCTTTTATTAAAGTTTATTTAATATTCTTTATATTTGTATTAAAAAAATTGTGATAAGATAAACTGTGTTTATGCAAATAAGGCAAATAACTTGATAAAATAAAGCTGCCTGTTTACGAACGTCATTTACGAAACGCGTTTTCCATTACTTACATGGCTACGGGAAGCCCAGAGGGACATTCGTACATGGCTGCTGATGAATAGGAGAGTTTTGTTATCTGTCCCTGAACATGGCAGCTCACCTGAAGAAGCGTGTTTATGAGGAGTTTTCCAGAACTGTTCAGGTGAGAGGAGGTTTTATAAATCTGATAAAAGTGATTTTAAACTTTAAAGAAGGAAACTGAGAGACACAGCGAGCTGAAGGAGAAGCTAATGCTAACCGGCTAGCTAACACAGCAGGGAGCTCTCAGTGTCAACACGAGCTTCTGGAGAAATAACAGAGATAATGTTCTTTAGATTAGAGAGGAATGATTTAATTAACATGTTTATTGTTGGTTATATCTTACTGGTTAGTCGTTTGTTGTTGTTTACTCTGTATTGACATGCGCAGTTGACACATGCAAAGCCTTAAAATCAACTGTCTGCTGTTGATTACTGATTTTAAGATATTATAAATCAAATATAACATCTTTAAAGCTTTTCCTTCTTTTTTATCAGCTCTAAACTAAACTATGTTAATCATCTGATTTTGTACTAATGTAGTCCTCATCAGAAATAAGTGTAGCATCCTCTACAAAGTAAAACAAAAGTTAATACTCAGTGCATTTCAGAGATTTCTTCTTCTGCAGAATCACTTTTATACATCCTGTTATTCACGTGTCATTTCCTCAGTCTTAGCTGAAACTAGGATGACTTGGATCTTTAATTCCCACCTGTGTTGCATCCTCAGATTCCCCATGAAGAAGCTCCTGCAAAGAAGCTACGCCTCTCCAAACCCAGTAAATCTGCAGCTCTGCACATCGACCTCTGCAAGGCCACCAACTCCACCGATGCTCTGCAGTACCTGCTGCACTTTGCACGAAAGCCAGTGGAGGTGGAGAGTGTGGAGGGTGTGGTGAGGATCCTGCTGGAGCACTACTACAAGGTAATATTTTACACAGCCTGTTGCAACTTTATTTATTTAAAGGCACTATGAGGAGTTTTTCACCAGCTGAGAAACAGACTGAAACCAACACTGATGCCTCTTATGACCTTCAAAAGCAAACAAAACCACCAAACAACAACACTGATACCTTCTCTATTGTCATTTTTAATGCCTTAAACCACTCAGAGGGGGTAGGTGTCAGACCACATGATTGATATTTGGCTTTAGAAACATCCTTTTTCAGCTGTTTTCATGGCAAATAATCACATTGAGTGATACATCTGTCTGTTAAAGACAGCGGGGTGAGGTTTTTGTTGAAAACACTACTTTTGCACGTACAGAACAAGAGATAAGAGGTATCACTTTGAACACAACGGGGCACCAAAATTGATATAAATCAAAAGTTCCTCACAGCAGCTTTAATGTAGGATAAACTACTCTTAAGGGATGTTCAGGGGGTTTCTTCTGAGCTCAGCTGAAGGAAAACAAATCTAATCCTGCTCTGGTTTCTTCTCCCAGGAGACGGATAACTCAGTGAGGCTGAAGATAGCCTCTCTGCTGGGTCTGCTGTCCAAAACGCAGGGCTTCAGTCCTGACTGCATCGTAGACGATGCCATCAACACACTCAGCAATGAGAGTAAGACACAAGCATTATTTTTCCAATTCCAAGATTCACGGTGCGAGTTACTGAGATGTGTTCCTGCAGGATTTAGAGAAACTAGTGAAAGTGTGCGGCTGAAATGAAGTCAAAGTCCCTCCCTTAGTGTGTACAGAATATTTACTCCTTGTTGAAACCTCAGTATTTAATAAACTGTGTGCCTCCACCATCTTTCTCTTTCTAGAGTCCCATCAGGTCCTGGCTCAGCTGCTGGACACCCTCCTCGTCATCGGTACACAACTCCCCGAGAGTCCAGCCATCAGGCAGCGGCTGATAGAGATGGCCTACAAGGTGACACTTAAAACCTGATCATGATGCTCTTTTTACACATCAACAGGACGCTCTGCACAAAGCAACAACACTCCTCTGTGTCTTCTCTCATTCTTCTCACAGCACCTGTCTGATACGTACTTCGGGGTGAGGAACAAGTGTCTGCAGCTGTTGGGATGTCTCGGCCTGGTGGACAGTCCTCTGAAAGACAGCGAGGGGCTCGGCACGTCGTTAGGTTTGTTTGTTAAGAGAGCTGCAGCGTTATATGAACTTTAAGACAGAATGTGTGATCGCTCTTGATCAAAATTGTGTCACAAATGCCTCAAAATGTTTAAAAACTGAGAGGATTGTTTCCTAAAAGGAATCTTCAAGAACTTAAGTTCACTTGGGTTCCTTTTTCTTTTGAGTCTCAGAATCTTCAGGCTTATATTTATTGAACTAGGTCCTACATGACTTGAAAAGAGTGTTGATATTCAGATGTACTCTAAAGTTTCAGTATTACTTCTTTAAATCTCACATTTCTTCATCATGATCTCCTCTGCTCTTGCAGTGGTGTTGTTTGTTGTAGTTTTATTCCACGTGTCATTTATCACGTCTCTTTGTGCTTCAGGAGGATCGAGGGACATCCAGAGTATCATCAGCGACTACTTTGGAGACCAGGACCCCCGAGTCCGCACTGCAGCCATCAAAGCCATGGTAGGAGACCAACAACATCTGAACTCACCAAAAACGTCACCACTGTCCAACATTTATCATCTAATTCTTTAATTTGTTTTCAGCTGCAGCTGCACGACAGAGGAATCAAGATCCATGAGATCATCTACGACCAGGTAACAGCACTCCTCTTTATGCACAACATAAATCATCCTTTAGTGGTTGTGACTAAGCAAATAATCCAACCACAGGGCTGTAAAGGTGTAAACATCAGTGTGTGTGTGTGTGTTCGTAGGCCTGCAGGTTGCTGTCTGATGATTACGAGCAGGTCCGCTCTGCAGCAGTGCAGATGGTTTGGGTTCTCAGTCAGCTGTACCCCGAGAGGTGAGAGGAGGACTCTGTAGTAGTCTGTAGTGTGCTCTGAGATCCAGCTCCACTCTCTGGATCTACAACATCACAAGCTTTACATCCTCAGTGCTCTCACAGGAGTTCTTATCAGTAGACGTTACATGTTAACTGTTCTATCTGTTCAAACAGCATTGTGCCCATCCCGTCGTCCAATGAGGAGATCCGACTGGTTGATGATGCGTTTGGAAAGATAAGTCACATGGTCAGCGATGGCTCCTGGATGGTCCGGGTGCAGGGTGCTAAAACACTGGTGAGAACAGACAGAGCCACTGATTTTCACAAGATCTGAGTTGACTGCAGAAATACTTGAGCAGCACACAGTGAAACATCTAAGTGACTCTTTTCTTGAACCACAGGGGTCCATGCTGCAGGTCAGTCCTCAGTTTCTGGAGCAGACTTTGGATAAGAAGCTCATGTCAGATCTCAGGGTGAGTCATTGTTTTTAAGATATGTTTTTTATTCAATCTTTGAGCAGAGATAGAAATCCTGATGGTGTTCTTCAGCACATCTTAACTTGCAGCATTTTCCTTTTTTCAGAGGAAGCGTACGGCTCATGAACGTGCAAAGGAGCTGTTCACTTCAGGAGAGTTCTCCTCTGGCAGGAAGTGGGCAGACGACGCCCCCAAGGAGAAACTGGACACCAACACCGTCAACCTCATCGCCTCCGGGGCCTGCGGGGCGTTCGTTCACGGCCTGGAGGACGAGATGTTTGGTACGTGAAGAGTGGCGCTTTGTCATCAAGTAGGAAGTTTATTTACCTTCCTCCCTCGTATGATCACTCATCTCTTCTCTTCATGAATCTTCTCTCAGAGGTTCGTATCGCAGCCGTGGAGGCGTTGTGTCAGCTCGCTCGCTCGTCTGCGAGCTTCGCAGAGAAGTGTCTGGACTTTCTGGTGGACATGTTCAACGATGAGATCGAGGAAGTGAGGCTGCAGTCGATCCACGTGCTGAGAGAAATATCCACACATATAACTCTCAGAGAGGATCAGCTGGACACGGTGCTGGCTGTGCTGGAGGTAAACACACACACACACACACACACACACACACACACACACACACACGGACACGTTTCTATCTGAATGCATTTATTTATTTAGTTTGAGCAATCACTCCAACCTGTTGATCCTCCAGGATTCATCTCGAGACATCAGAGAGGCTCTGCATGAGTTAATCTGTTACACCAACGTCTCCACCAAAGAGTGCATCCAGCTGGCTCTGCTGGAGCTGCTGAAGAACCTCAACAAGTATCCCACTGACCGCAACTCTGTCTGGAAGTAAGAATCTCTGTGTGTGTGTCTGATTTGCAAAGAAGATATTTTTTTATGGGAGATGTTTTGGAAGCATCTTCAGGATTAGAGCAACAGTGATAAAGTAGTCATGCTTTTTTACCCAGATGTGATGCTTTAAAAATGAGCTATGGGTGCAGCAGGTTCGTCCTAGTCTCTTGGTGCAATTTATATATGAAATATGATCAATAGAAGTTCAGGAAAAAACAAGAAACTCTCCCTGGAAGGAGTGCTTTAACTTTAAGAGGAGTGGATTGTCCTGAAGCTTTGGTACCGTCCTCTCTGTGACTGTGATATTCAAAGCTTTGAACACCAAGAGAGCGCTCAGAGTCTCTCTTCTCATCAAAGCTGTTGAAGTAAAGAAAACACAGAGCCTGTAACCTGCTGGAAACTCTCCTGTGATGACCTGATGGATGACTGTCCTTTACTTCACTGTCTCTCCTCAGGTGTCTGAAGTTCATGGGCTCACGTCACCCAACGCTGGTGTTGCCGTTGGTTCCTGAACTCCTCAGCACTCACCCATATTTCGACACACCTGAGCCTGACATGGACGACCCGGCCTGTATCCTTCACTCATGTCTGTAGTTAAGGTTCAGAGTTTGATCTTAGCTGACGTGTGTATGTGTTGTTTGTTTGAGTTAATGTCTCCGAGGCAGAGCGACATCTTTTTCCTTGACTGTGCTGCTTCCTCTCAGACATCGCCGTTCTGGTGTTGGTCTTCAATGCTGCCAAGTCGTGTCCCACCATGCCGGCGTTGTTCTCCGATCACACCTTCAGACACTACGCCTACCTGAGGGACAGCCTGTCGCACCTCGTGCCGCCACTGAGAGTGAGAACGGACACTTTGACATTTGCAGAATGTGCTCGATAGTGAAGAAGCTCTCAATGTCATCATTATACAAACAACAAGACTCAAGCTGCTGCAAGAGGGAGAAATACTGACGTTATGATTATGATCAGACTGTTTGTCAGATTAACTCTTAACCCTAACACACTCATCCTCTCTTCTCTCTCCTCTAGCTGCCTGGCACCGGTCTGGACTTGGTGGACTCACGTTGTGGTTCAGGTTCTGTGGAGTCTGCTCAGCTCTTCCTTCAACAGAGTCTAAACAGGGTCAGCATCATCCAGAACCTGGAGGCACCTGGAGCCCAGGACTTGCTGGACTTCACCATACGGTACACACTCACACTAAGGAAGTCCTACATTCATTCATCGTTTCTTCATGAGAAGAAGTTTAGTAACTTATTATTGATGCAGCTGCTCCAGAAATGTCCCCTGCATCATAAAACATGACATCTACTGACATAAACCCTTTAAGTTATATATTTTTATTCATATGCACTGCTGTAGTCTTCTTATGTGAGAGAACAGAGGAACATTTCTGTGTTTCTTCTCTGTCAGAGACCTGAGGCGGCTCGGGGAGCTGCAGACTGAGCTGGCTGGAGCTGCTGATTTCTGTGCAACCTACCTGCGCTGCCAGCTGCTGCTCATGAAGGTACATTAACGATTGCTCTGTCACACTTTGACTTCAGTTAGTGAAGTCTTTAAAGCTTCAGGACTTGACTGTTTAACTCCTTCCTCGTCTCCTCTGCAGGCTCTGCAGGACCGGCTGTGGAACATGGCCGTCCCTCTCTGCCTCAAACAGAACGTCACGGCCACAGCAGCAGCTCAGCAGGTCAGCACACACACATCATGTGGGTTCATGTCATGCAGGGTGACTTCAGTTCTTTTATACGAGTCTGGTTTTGTCTGCAGATCTTAGAAGAAACCTACAAGCTGGAGTTTCTGTACAGCGGGTTGGAAAGCAGACAGGTGGCCACCATACATCATGTTCGACTCCAGGCCAAGGCTCTCCAGCTCATCCTGACGGCTCGCACCAGGCAGGGGTCAGTACACACTCACACTCACAGTATTTAGAGAATACCTGTAAGACTTCTTCATGACACTGATTACTCCTCTTCAGGTTGGATGTCCTCATGAGCAGCTGTGAGAAGTTCCTGCAGGACATTGAGTCTTTTCAGAGGTAACACCTTCCCCTGTTTGCTCCTGAATCTTCTTACCTTCAGAAGAAGCATCCTTGAGTCTGATCAGTTGAAGTTACAGTCCGTGTCTCTTAATGATGTGCTCTCTGTGTGTTTCATGCTCTCTGTGACTCTCAGGTTGTTCCTGGCGGAGCTGCCTCACTTCCAGGACAGTTTCGTGGATAAGCTGTTGGAGTTGATGCCCCGCCTGTCGTCCTGTAAGCCCGTGGAGATGGTGAAGATCCTGCAGACGACTCTGAGACAGAGCGGCCTGCTGCACCTCAGACTGCCTGAACAGGTAGCAAAGGAGTTCACACAAGAAGGCTGAGACCACAGAGATCAGAATTCAGCGTGCATTTAAATACCAAGTCCTTTAACAGCTTTAATGTGTGGCTCTATTGGCCTTGAAGCATGCACCACATGTACAGAGGCTGTAGTCCTCGTTGCAGCGGTCTCCAGGTCTTGATCCTCTGCTGCATGCCTTCCTCCACTAAGTGTTTTCATGAACCTCTCCCTGCTGTCGACAGATCCATCGAGCGACGGCCACCATCATCGAGCCGACTGGGGAGTCTGACAACCCGCTGAGGTTCACAACCGGCCTGGTCGTGGCGCTGGACATTGATGCAACCTTAGAGCACGTACAGGACCCCCAGAACACAGTGAAAGTACAGGTCTGTGTACACCATCTGCAGAAGTGAACGGTCTGCTTTACGGTTCTTGTAATGCATTATTTAAAAAGCTGCAGCAGGGTCAGCCTGACAGTGAACGCATCATAAATGACAATAAGGATTTAATGTATTAACTTCAGGTCTTCTGATTCAAACTGTCGCTTCAAGAAACAAGAAAGTTTAGAGGAGGAGAAAAACTGGATTAAAGTCTTCTGGTCTCTCTGCAGGTTTTGTATCCAGACGGCCAGAGTCACGTGATCCATCCTAAACCTGGAGACTTCAGAAAACCTGGACCTGACCGACACAGACTCATCACGCAGGTTTACCTCTCACACACCGCGTGGACAGGTCAGTATTTTCCCAATCTTTGAATGTGTGTCAGTATATTTATTAGAAAACCTGTAAGATTATCGTCAGTGTCTTAACCCTCTTCATCTCTCTCCATCAGAGCCGTCTCAGGTCGAGGTGCGTCTCCTCCTGGCTTACAGCTCCTCCTCAGCCTCACTCTCCTCCTCTTCCTTGGCTTCCAAGCTGGGATGGAACGACAGCATCGACGGCGTCCCGCCACCAGAGGCCGCCGTAGAGGGAACCATTCCTTTCAGCAAGTCTGTCAAAGTCTACATCATGCCCAAACCTGCACGACGCTAAGACGAACTTTAACTCTTTACTAAGCTTTACATGGATGAGTTTCATGTTTAGAATCTGGACTGACTGAAGATACTAACTCATGAACGAGTGGAGTTCATTAGCTGTGCAGTTTTTATGTCACAGGAAATCGACCGTCTACATTCAAGTGTCCAGAAAGGTGCGAGCACTTTGCTTCCTCTCCCTGGAAACCATTAAATAAATAAGATGAAGTGTCAGGAAGCACAGAGGTATTTTTCACTTGTTCATAAATCATTTCTGTACATTTGTTTCTTATAAAGACAAACTCATGAGATTAAGAATCACTCTCTGATTTTATTTTATGAAACAGAAGCAGAAACACACGCTGCATTCACGACAAACACACGGTACATTCATCAACATGTAATCTCTTAAAGGGTCATCAAACTCCCAAATCCCTCAAATTTAAAGTGACGGTACCTGAAGGCATCTTCAGTGTGACCTGTCCTGCAGCGATAACCTTTGAGGTTTGGTTTTAGGACATAGATTTTCTCCTTATTTTAACAAAAGCATAAGAGGACAGATTTGATCTCCTCACTGATTTAAAGACTTGGATAGATATCTATTAACTTACAGAAGCTGCTGATGCTCTTCAACAAGCTCAGCTCTCAAAACCTCGGCTTCCCTCGTTCATTAGGACGCTCAGATCAAGCTCACTCTACAACAACGCTCTCTAATCACGCCGGTGCTAATCAGCTGTGCATTTGGCAGAAGAAAGACAGATGCATCTCCAGGTGCAGTAACCTCATCAACAGGTGGAGTGGAAGACCCCGCCCACCTTTGCACCCTGGCCAACCAGTTTGTTGTACTCGGCGACAGCCTTCTCCGTCTGCAGGACTCTGACGTCCACACCTTTCTGCTTCACAAAGTCCAGAGTGGCAGAAGGAACCTGACAACACAGACGGACATACAGGAGAAACAATCAACTTGTGCTTTACCTTTGAATGTATTCAACTCCTAACTCTCTACACCACAAACCTGACAGCTCCCACTGAGACAAATCATAAGCTGTGCTCCTTAAACTGTGGTGGGGCAAAGTATACCCATCATATCTAAGTTTCAATCAGGTTTGAAACAGTCCCAGGCAGAAACACTGCAGCTTTACTGGTTTAATACATCACTAAAAATCAGTTGTGTTATATAAACATCTTTTAAGTCTAAGGAAATGTCAGAGCATGCTTTGCTGGGAGGATTTAAGTCGTTGTACCTGCAGAGCTTCACTCATGCCTCGGCCGATGACCAGCAGCTCCACCCCCTTCTTCAGCACCTCCTCCAGGTCTGCAGGTTGGACTCCTGGGCGGTGCTGAGGACAAACCACAACAAAGTGTGAGCGCTGTCGTCATTGTTTTAAGTTTCAATCCGAGTGTCTGGATTCTGGTTTCACTCACGTCCGTCCCGGTCTCCCTCCAGTCCCAGGCCCGGCTGCCTCCAGGCCACACCTTACAGTCCTTGTAGTTGGAGGAGCATCCCTTCACCTTCATGTGACCCCAGGAGAGAGAGGCGATCTCTGGAGAGGACATGACGTGTAAGGTTTAACCTGCAGAGAGAGGATGAGCAGAGTGGGTACAGGTCACGATGATTCAGCCCAGCTTTAGAGGACTTTAGAGGAGTCTTGTAGAGTCGACAGAGATGAGGTTGAATGTTTCTAACCACCTCTTCAAGGATTCAACTTTAGAACCACAACATCTCCAAGTCGACACCTTGGCTTTTTTTATCCTGATGACACAAAATCTAAATCAGCATCAGAAGCGTCCTGACTTTGAGGCTTTGCAAGCACAAAACAGGAGCATGGTTGCAACCCATTAAAACGTCAACTTCTGCGTTCAGTGGTTAATAAAATGAAGCATAAAACTTGAGTCAACCCGAGTGTGTGTTCAGCTTTGATGCCAGCAAAAGTGGAGATGTTAGTTTTATCAATTTTAAGTAATTCTGAGTCGTTCGTCTCAACTTCTTTTCTTAAAATGTACTGTTTTGAAGGTTGCAAACAATCTGCAGGTCATGATCCCGTCACATTTCCAGAAGCACCATAGTGCTGCCAGCTCTGCTGATATTCATACGAGCTGACTGGAGGCTATTTTTGGACCAGCCAAAGACTAACTTCTGCTACAAACCAAACAAACACTGTCAGAATCTGCTGTTGCATTAAAACAAACAATGTGTAAGGTAAATTAAAAACAACCTGAGCACTGCAGGGATGTCAGAAGTTTATCAAAGTGGAATTTAAACTCTGGTTAGGAGGACTTTTCTGCTGCTTACCCTGTCCCGATGTCAGCAGGCTGAACACACACCCCCTGAGGTTATTCCTCCTCCTGTGATTAAAGGGAAACACTCTTCAGCATGTTCTGCTTTTACACGGCTGAAAAATCAGAGTCTGAAAAATAAAGATATTTTACTAAATGCTCAGAATGAAGTCATTGATTCATTAAAACCTGACGTAGTGTTTCTGTATTTCTGCTTATGTAACAGAGTTAAAAATGCACTTTATGATTGAGCTGGTTTATATTCTATTTACCTTAAGTCTGCTTTAATTTAATTCTCGAGCATTAAGTTTGTACCTTCAGCTTCTGTACCTCTTGGGTTTCCGTAGCTCTTCCTGTCTGTCCCTCACAGTGGTGTTACTCTACACTGAGGGAGCAGAAAGTCCAGAAAAAGAAGGTAGTTTGTGTGTTATTGGCAAGCGGCAACCTCCGGTCTCAAACGCTGAAGCCAATGCGGAAGTGTTATAAACTGCAATTCATCGAAAATCCTCTTGAGGCTGGCTGCAGAAACACCGGAAACCACATAGACATGAATGGGAAAAAGACGATCTTTGCAGCATTAATAAACATGTTTACAGCCTGGTTCAAAAAACGGCTTGGCCCTATGAAGCTAATCTCTCTATGCTCACACTGTACAGGGGGTGAATTTTTTTAAACGTGACGGTTCAGAAGATATTACGATTACGAGTTTTGCCCAAATAAGGACATGACTGACGTGACTCCCGGTCGGGAACACATGGCTATTGGCTAAGGGGCTCACACTACGTCACACTCTGCCTGGTTGAGTTCCGTATTTCCAATATGGCTGCCGCCGTCGATTGGCTTCAAAACAGCTCTCAGGAACAGATGGGTGACGTCATGGATACTAAGTCCATATTTTATAGTCTGTGGATATTGGGTGGTTTTCAAAGCTCTAAACTGCAGTCTCCTCGCTCCGCGCTCGAACTGGAAGTACTTACTGACGCACCTTATCAGTGAGTGACAAACACAAGCACACGCATACACAGACACACAGGTTAGACCTTTTCTTAATTTGTCAAGCAGTTTTATAGGTGCTACCACTTCTACCACTTCTTCCACTTTTTTCACTCCTTCTACTCTTTCCACTCCTTCCACTTCTACTTTTTTAACTCCTACTTTTTCCTGTCATTCCACTCCTTCTACTTTTTCCACTTCTTCTACTTTTTCCACTCCTTTTAAATTTTTCCACTTCTTCCACTTCTACTTTTTACACTCCTACTTTTTACAATCCTTTCATTTCTTCCACTTCTACTTTTACCACTTTTTCCACTTCTTCTACTTCCACTAATTGAACTACTTCTACTTCTAAATGTTCAGCTGTGTTTCACAGCTTTCAGCCTTCAGCTTCAGCATTTCAACGCATTTACTTTCAGGAAATGCAACCTTTCTAGTTTTAATTGCTAATAACTTTTCAATAATTACTATTTTATAGGCTCTTATTTATGTTATACTGTCTTGCTGGTGTAACACTGTAAATTAAAGAAATATCTAATCTTATACATGAAATAAAGGAATAAAACATGAATTTATATTGAGTTATCTGTTTGATAGGTTGTTGCAACCATCCAGACACACATCTCCCTAACAGTGCAAAGACATTTCAGAGACACACAGACAAACCCAAATTTGACTTAATTTGATTTCAAAAGCTCAAAACACACTCCATCACACTAAGATCATGCAAATGTAAGGTTTTTTTTTTTAAACACAGAGAGGGGGGTGCACCGTTCCTGGAAGTACTGCAATACCAGGTCGATGCGTGGAGTGGACGGAGCAAGCCCCTATTCCATCTCCCAGTTCCAAAAATCAATTTAATATATGGTCCCCGGGTAGGGGACGTATCAGATATTAAACTGATAAGAACAGATACTACACTTGATCTTAGCCAAAAGGCCGAGAAGCGATACTGCAGCACTGTCAGAGGAGGGGACCTGATTCTCAGCACTGTCTGTCTCACTGACGGTTCATTTAATGTCACTGAAAACATTATTCCTCAAAGAGACTGTGATTAAGCTTTCTACACTTAGGGAACAAGTGAAAGAGGAGAACATGTCAGCAAACAGAGTAATGTTATCTAAGCTAAGTTCTTGCAAGTTAAGCTGCAGAGGGCCTCCTGTCATGTGACTCCTTAAAGTCCAATCAGGATTTAAAACACCAGGGTTTGGTTATTTTCAGCCACAGAGAAAGATTAAATTGCTGTCTGTGAAGAACAGGACCTTTAGTTAATTTAAAGCTGAAAGCAAACACTGCAGAGAAAGTATCTCTTCCCTTTAATGAGAAAATACTGTGACTTTTCAACTTTCTCCTTTTCTCTTTTTCATACTTCAGCCACTTCCTGTTTCTTTGTCCACTGTTGCTAGGGTTTCTTACATTTCTGCCACCTACTGCTCTGGGGTGGGAACAACTCCAGCTCCTGGGTAACAAAGGGTTAATACTGCTTCACCAAAATCAATTATTTCATCCCTTATCAAATTACAACATATCCCAGTATAAATATTCTTAACTCCTCAGTGTAACCCACTTATAACCATTAACTGGTGGAATATTTATATATTTCTCACAGCAAATCACAACAAGAAATATAAGTTATGATGACTCTGTATCAAATCATGTTAACCACATATACAAAACACAGACTTCTTTCAGGATATGAAACAGAAGCTGACCAACTTCACTGTTTGTTTGTTGCAGTGATTAAACTAGAGGTAGACAGATTCACCAGTCAGCTGATCAATGAAGAGGAAAGTTGTCCCTGCTGAGAGACAGTGTTCTGGTCTCCTGTTCTCATGTGACCAACAGTCACAGTTATTATTATTTCTTAACAAATCATCAGGGGAGAGCGCGAACGCAGTCCCCCACTACCACAAATTATGCAGTCGAGATTCCCACATTTGAGGAATTCGCAGGGGTCAGCACAACCGGAGTGCAATGGCTGAGCCTCGCCCTGGGTGAACCACCTTCTTGATCATGGTATCTCCCCTGCCAGGTAAGTATGAGTTGTACACATCTCAGACCCTGACCTGATTCACAGACACACCACACTGACTGATGGGGCTCACAAATATAGAAATGACCAAATCACCACAGTGTGGAGCAGAGAAAATCTACATTATTACATAATCAAGGTAAAAGCCTTACACTAAAGCTGACAGAGATTTGTTGTTTTACTTGATAGATATGTTCTTTATTTCCCATCATGCATTGCTGCATTCTCCTCATCCACAGCTTACTAAAAATCACACGTTTTATAAATTAAACCTCAGACACATGAGCAGAACAGACAGAGTTCAAATGAGTCAAAGATCAATCATACTGCTATCAAATGTTGTTTGATCAACACTTACATTAAAGAGGAAAGAATAAAAAACGAGTTTCTCTCCCCTTTTCTTTCTCTCACTTCAGCCACTTCCTGTTTCTTCGTCCACTGCTGCTAGGGTTTCTTAGGATTCTCACACTGCCACCTACTGCTATGGGGAGGGAACAACTCCAACAGCTGGGTGAATGAAGAAAGACTAAAGAAAATAATTTGGCATATCAACTCCAACACACATCAGTCATGTTCTGGAGGCTAGAACATAACTTAATGTATTTTTTAATTGCATTGATTTATCAAAAAATAATTGAAAACCTGTTACTGGATAATTCATTTCAGTATTTGTTTTCTACCTATGTTACAAGTCTGTGCATATTTTTCACTGCATCCCTGTTTTTTTTTTAAATATTTGTAAATTTACTTTTTCAGTTTATACTTCATACTTTATTGATACCCCATAGGGGGGAATTATTTTGTTACAGCAGCTTACAACACAGGACAGGGGAATACAACAAAGTACTTACAAAGCTAAAAATATAAAAACAATAATAATAGTAATGATAAAGGTAAAATAGAATAGAATAAAATATGGAAAATATATCAGACTATATACACACTAAGTACACTGTTGTGTGAACATAGAGTATATATGTTCTTAAGATATGCTTATTTTACTTTCTTTAATTTTAATCGCTAATAACTTTTCAATAATTACTATTGTAGAGGCTCTTGTTTACTTTATACTATCTTCTTTGCTGCTGTAACACTGTAAATTTCCCCGTTGTGGGACGAATACAGAAAGATCTAATCTTAGACATGAAATAAAGGAATAAAACATGAATTTATATTGAGTTTTCTGTCTGATAGATTGTTGCAATCATCCAGGCACACATCTCTTTAACAGTGCAAAAGAGTTTCAGACGCACACAGACAAACCAGTCTCTGAATATAATACATTTCAAAAGCTCAAAACACACTCCATCACACTAACATCATGCAAATCTAGGTTTTTTTTTTTAAACACAGAGAGGGGGGTGCACCGTTCCTGGAAGTACTGCAATACCAGGTCGATGCGTGGAGTGGACGGAGCAAGCCCCTATTCCATCTCCCAGTTCCAAAAATCAATTTAATATATGGTCCCCGGGTAGGGGACGTATCAGATATTAAACTGATAAGAACAGATACTACACTTGATCTTAGCCAAAAGGCCGAGAAGCGATACTGCAGCAACATCAGAGGAGGGGACCTGATTCTCAGCACTGTCTGTCTCACTGACGGTTAATTTTATGTCACTTAAAACATTATTCCTCAAAGAGACTGAGATTAAGCTTTCTACACTTAGTGAACGAGTGAAAGAGGAGAACATGTCAGCAAACAGAGTAATGTTATCTAAGCTAAGTTCTTGCAAGTTAAGCTGAAGGGGGCCTCCTGGTCATGTGACTCCTTAAAGTCCAATCAGGATTTAAAACACCAGGGTTCGGTTATTTTGAGCCACAGATAAAAATAAAGCTACTATCTGTGAAGAACAGGACCTTTAGTTAATTTAAAGCTGAAAGCAAACACTGCAGAGAAAGTATCTCTTCCATTTAATAAGAGAATACTGTCTGACTTTAAAACATCTTCCCTTTCTCTTTTTCACACTTCAGCCACTTTCTTTGTTCACTGCTGCTAGGGTTTCTTAAATTTCTGCCACCTACTGCTCTGGGGTGGGAACAACTCTAGCTCCTGGGTAACAAAGGCTTAATACTGCTTCAGAGTTCACAGTGTTACAATACAGCCCAAATACTGTTTCATCAAAATCAAACATTTCATCCCTTATCAAAATACGATGTATTGCAGCATTAATATTCTTAACTGCCTCAGTGTAACCCACTAGTAACAATTAACTGGTGGCATATTTATATATTTCTCACAGCAAATCACAACAAGAAATATAAGTTATGATGACTCTGTATCAAATCATGTTAACCACATATACAAAATACAGACTTCTTTCAGGATATGAAACAGAAGCTGACCAACTTCACTGTTTGTTTGTTGCAGTGATAAAACTAGAGGTAGACAGATTCACCAGTCAGCTGATCAATGAAGAGGAAAGTTGTCCCTGCTGAGAGTCAGTATTCAGGTCTCCTGTTCTGAAGTGACCAACAGTCACAGTTATTATTATTTCTTAACAAATCATCAGGGGAGAGCGCGAACGCAGTCCCCCACTACCACAAATTATGCAGTCGAGATTCCCACATTTGAGGAATTCGCAGGGGTCAGCACAACCGGAGTGCAATGGCTGAGCCTCGCCCTGGGTGAACCACCTTCTTGATCATGGTATCTCCCCTGCCAGGTAAGTATGAGTTGTACAAATCCCAGACCCTGACCTGATTCACAGACACACCACACTGACTGATGGGGTTCACATATATAGAAATGACCAAATCACCACAGTGTGGAGCAGAGAAACTCTACATTATTACATAATCAAGGTAAAAGCCTTACACTAAAGCTGACAGAGATTTGTTGTTTTACTTGATAAATATGTTCTGTATTTCCCATCATGCATTGCTGCATTCTCCTCATCCACAGCTCACTAAAAATCACACGTTTTATACATTAAACCTCAGACACATGAGCAGAACAGACACAGAGCTCAAATGAGTCAAAGATCAAACACACTATCAAATGTTGTTTGATCAACACTAACATTAAAGAGGAAAGAATAAAAAATGAGTTTGTCTCCCTTTTTCTTTCTCACACTTCAGCCACTTCCTGTTTCTTTGTCCACTGCTGCTAGGGTTTCTTAGGATTCTGAAACGGCCACCTACTGCTCTGGGGAGGGAACAGCTCAAGCTCCTGGGTAATAAAGGGTTAATACTGCTTCAGAGTTCACAGTCTTTCAACACAGCCTTAATACAACCTCATCAAAATCAAACATTTCATCCCTTATCAAAATACGATGTATTGCAGCATAAATATTCTTAACTGCCTCAGTGTAACCCACTAGTAACCATTAACTGGTGGAATATTTATATATTTCTCACAGCAAATCACAACAAGAAATATAAGTTATGATGACTCTGTATCAAACCATGTTACCACATATACAAAATACAGACTTCTTTCAGGATATGAAACAGAAGCTGACCAACTTCACTGTTTGTTTGTTGCAGTGATTAAACTAGAGGTAGACAGATTCACCAGTCAGCTGATCAATGAAGAGGACATTCATCCCTGCTGAGAGACAGTGTTCTGGTCTCCTGTTCTGAAGTGACCAATAGTCACTGTTGTTATTATTTCTTAACAAATCATCAGGGGAGAGCGCGAACGCAGTCCCCCACTACCACAAATTATGCAGTCGAGATTCCCACATTTGAGGAATTCGCAGGGGTCAGCACAACCGGAGTGCAATGGCTGAGCCTCGCCCTGGGTGAACCACCTTCTTGATCATGGTATCTCCCCTGCCAGGTAAGTATGAGTTGTACACATCTCAGACCCTGACCTGATTCACAGACACACCACACTGACTGATGGGGCTCACATATATAGAAATCACCAAATCACCACAGTGTGGAGCAGAGAAACTCTACATTATTATATAATCAAGGTAAAAGCCTTACACTAAAGCTGACAGAGATTTGAGGTTTTACTTGATAAATATGTTCTGTATTTCCCATCATGCATTGCTGCATTATCCTCATTCACAACTCACTAAAAATCACACGTTTTATACATTAAACCTCAGACACATGAGCAGAACAGACACAGAGTTCAAGTGAGTCAAAGATCAAACACACTGCTACCAAATGTTGTTTGATCAACACTTACATTAAAGAGGAGAGAATAAAAAACGAGTTTCTCTCCCTTTTTCTTTCTCTCACTTCAGCCACTTCCTGTTTCTTTGTCCACTGCTGATAGGGTTTCTTAGGATTCTGCCACTGCCACCTACTGCTCTGGGGAGGGAACAACTCCAGCAGCTGAGTGAATAAAGAAAGACTAAAGAAGATAATTTGGCAGATCAACTCCAACACACATCAGTCATGTTCTGGAGGCTAGAACATAACTTAATGTATTTTTTAATTGCATTGATTTATCAAAAATTAATTGAAAACCTGTTACTGGATAATACATTTCAGTATTTGTTTTCTACCTATGTTACAAGTCTGTGAACATTTTTCACTGCATCCCTGTTTTTTTTTTAATATTTGTAAATTTTCTTTTTCAGTTTATACTTCATACTTTATTGATACCCCATAGGGGGGAATTATATTGTTACAGCAGCTTACAACACAGGACAGGGGAATACAACAAAGTACTTAGAAAGTTAAAAATATAAAAACAACAATAATAGTAATGATAAAGGTAAAATAGAATTTAAAAAAATATGGAAAATATTACAAATATATACACACTAAGTACCCTGTTGTGTGAACATAGAGTATATATGTTCTTAAGATACACTTATTTTACTTTCTTTAATTTTAATTGCTAATTACTATTGTATAGGCTCCTGATTACTTCATACTGTCTTGCACCTTCTTCTTTGCTGCTGTAACACTGTAAATTTCCCTGTTGTGGGACAAATACAGAAAGATCTAATCTTAGACATGAAATAAAGGAATAAAAATGAATTTGTATTGGGTTTTCTGTCTGATAGGTTGTTGCAATCATCCAGGCACACATCTCTTTAACAGTGCAAAACAGTTTCAGAGTCACACAGACAAACCACCATTAGACTTCACTAAATTTCAAAAGCTCAAAACATACTCCATCACACTAACATTATGCAAGTCTAGGGGTTTTTTTAACATTGAGAGGGGGGTGCACCGTTCCTGGAAGTACTGCAATACCATGTCGATGCGTGGAGTGGACGGAGCAAGCCCCTATTCCATCTCCCAGTTCCAAAAATCAATTTAATATATGGTCCCCGGGTAGGGGACGTATCAGATATTAAACTGATAAGAACAGATACTACACTTGATCTTAGCCAAAAGGCCGAGAAGCGATACTGCAGCAACGTCAGAGGAGGGGACCTGATTCTCAGCACTGTCTGTCTCACTGACGGTTCATTTAATGTCACTGAAAACATTATTCCTCAAAGAGACTGTGATTAAGCTTTCTACACTTAGTGAACAAGTGAAAGAGGAGAACATGTCAGCAAACAGAGTAATGTTATCTAAGCTAAGTTCTTGTAGTTAAGCTGAAGGGGGCCTCCTGGTCATGTGACTCCTTAAAGTCCAATCAGGATTTAAAACACCAGGGTTCGGTTATTTTGAGCCACAGATAAAAAATAAAGCTGCTATCTGTGAAGAACAGGACCTTTAGTTAATTTAAAGCTGAAAGCAAACACAGCAGAGAAAGTATCTCTTCCATTTAATAAGAAAATACTGTCTGACTTTAAAACATCTTCCCTTTCTCTTTTTCACACTTCAGCCACTTCCTGTTTCTTTGTTCACTGCTGCTAGGGTTTCTTAAATTTCTGCCACCTACTGCTCTGGGGAGGGAACAACTCTAGCTCCTGGGTAACAAAGGGTTGATACTGCTTTAGAGCTCACAGTGTTACAATACAGCCCAAATACTGTCTCATCAAAATCAAACATTTCATCCCTTATCAAAATACGATGTATTGCAGCATAAATATTCATAACTGTCTCAGTTTAGCCCACTAATGACCATTAACTGGTGGAATATTTATATATTTCTCACAGCAAATCACAACAAGAAATATAAGTTATGATGACTCTGTATCAAATCATGTTAACCACATATACAAAATACAGACTTCTTTCAGGATATGAAACAGAAGCTGACCAACTTCACTGTTTGTTTGTTGCAGTGATTAAATTAGAGGTAGACAGATTCACCAGTCAGCTGATCAATGAAGAGGACATTCATCCCTGCTGAGAGACAGTGTTCAGGTCTCCTGTTCTGATGTGATCAATAGTCACAGTTATTATTATTTCTTAACAAATCATCAGGGGAGAGCGCGAACGCAGTCCCCCACTACCACAAATTATGCAGTCGAGATTCCCACATTTGAGGAATTCGCAGGGGTCAGCACAACCGGAGTGCAATGGCTGAGCCTCGCCCTGGGTGAACCACCTTCTTGATCATGGTATCTCCCCTGCCAGGTAAGTATGAGTTGTACACATCTCAGACCCTGAACTGATTCACAGACACACCACACTGACTGATGGGGTTCACAAATATAGAAATGACAAAATCACCACAGTGTGGAGCAGAGAAAATCTACATTATTATATAATCAAGGTAAAAGCCTTACAATAAAGCTGACAGAGATTTGAGGTTTTACTCGACAAATATGTTCTGTATTTCCCATCATGCATTGCTGCATTCTCCACATCCACAGCTCACTAAAAATCACACATTTTAGTCATTAAACCTCAGACACATGAGCAGAACAGACACAGACTTCAAGTGAGTCAAAGATCAAACACACTGCTATCAAATGTTGTTTGATCAACACTTACATTAAAGAGGAAAGAATAAAAAAACGAGTTTCTCTCCCTTTTTCTTTCTCTCACTTCAGCCACTTCCTGTTTCTTTGTCCACTGCTGCTAGGGTTTCTTAGGATTCTGACACTGCCACCTACTATTCTATGCAGGGAACAACTCCAGTAGCTGAGTGAATGAAGAAAGACTAAAGAAGATAATTTGGCAGATCAACTCCAACACACATCAGTCATGTTCTGGAGCCTAGAACATAATTTAATGTATTTTTTTAATTGCATTGATTTATCAAAAATTAATTGAAAACCTGTTACTGGATAATACATTTCAGTATTTGTTTTCTACCCATGTTACAAGTCTGTGCATATTTTTCACTAGATCCCTGTTTTTTTTTAATATTTGTAAATTTACTTTTTCAGTTTATACTTCATACTTTATTGATACCCCATAGGGGGGGAATTATTTTGTTACAGCAGCTTACAACACAGGACAGGGGAATACAACAAAGTACTTACAAAGTTAAAAATATAAAAACAATAATAATAGTAATTATAAAGGTAAAATAGAATAGAATAAAATATGGAAAATATTACAGACTATATACACACTAAGTACACTGTTGTGGGAACTTAGTTCATTTATATACATTCTTAAGATATGCTTATTTTACTTTCTTTAATTTCAATTGCTAATAACTTTTCAATAATTACTATTGTAGAGGCTCTTGCTTACTTTATACTATCTTCTTTGCTGCTGTAACACTGTAAATTTCCCCGTTGTGGGACGAATACAGAAAGATCTAATCTTAGACATGAAATAAAGGAATAAAACATGAATTTATATTGAGTTTTCTGTCTGATAGGTTGTTGCAATCATCCAGGCACACATCTCTTTAACAGTGCAAAGATATTTCAGAGACATACGGACAAAAAACCATTAGACTTCACTAGATTTTAAAGCTCAAAACACACTCCATCACACTAACATCAGGCCAGTCTAGGGTTTTTTTAAAACATTGAGAGGGGGGTGCACCGTTCCTGGAAGTACTGCAATACCAGGTCGATGCGTGGAGTGGACGGAGCAAGCCCCTATTCCATCTCCCAGTTCCAAAAATCAATTTAATATATGGTCCCCGGGTAGGGGACGTATCAGATATTAAACTGATAAGAACAGATACTACACTTGATCTTAGCCAAAAGGCCGAGAAGCGATACTGCAGCAACGTCAGAGGAGGGGACCTGATTCTCAGCACTGTCTGTCTCACTGACGGTTAATTTAATGTCACTTGAAACTTTATTCCTCAAAGAAACTGTGATTAAGCTTTCTACACTTTGTGAACAAGTGAAAGACGAGAACATGTCAACAAACAGAGTAATGTTATCAAATTAAGTTCTTGCAAGTTAAGCTGCAGGGGGTCTCCTGGAAATGTGACTCCTACCAGTCCAATCAGGATTTAAACACCAGTGGTTATTTTCAGCCACAGAGAAAGCTTTACTTAAAATCTATGAAGAACAGGACCTTTGGTGGATTTAAAGTAAAACAAAAACCTTTAATGGAAGAGACATCGTCTCTGTAGTAAGAAAATACTGTGACTTTAAAACATCTTCCCTTTCTCTTTTTCACACTTAAGCCACTTCCTGTTTCTTTGTCCACTGCTGATAGGGTTTCTTAAATTTCTGCCACCTACTGCTCTGGGGAGGGAACAACTCTAGATCCTGGGTAACAAAGGCTTAATACTGCTTCAGAGTTCACAGTGTTACAATACAGCCATAATACTGCCTCATCAAAATCAAACATTTCATCCCTCATGAAATGACATGTATCACCACATAAATAAACCTAACTGTCTCAGTTTAGCCCACTAATGACCATTAACTGGTGGAATATTTATATATTTCTCACAGCAAATCACAACAAGAAATATAAGTTATGATGACTCTGTATCAAATCATGTTAACCACATATACAAAATACAGACTTCTTTCAGGATATGAAACAGAAGCTGACCAACTTCACTGTTTGTTTGTTGCAGTGATTAAACTAGGAGGTATACAGATTCACCAGTCAGCTGATCAATGAAGAGGACGTTCATCCCTGCTGAGAGACAGTGTTCTGGTCTCCTGTTCTGATGTGACCAATAGTCACAGTTATTATCATTTCTTAACAAATCATCAGGGGAGAGCGCGAACGCAGTCCCCCACTACCACAAATTATGCAGTCGAGATTCCCACATTTGAGGAATTCGCAGGGGTCAGCACAACCGGAGTGCAATGGCTGAGCCTCGCCCTGGGTGAACCACCTTCTTGATCATGGTATCTCCCCTGCCAGGTAAGTATGAGTTGTACACATCCCAGACCCTGACCTGATTCACAGACACACCACACTGACTGATGGGGCTGACAAATATAGAAATGACCAAATCACCACAGTGTGGAGCAGAGAAAATCTACATTATTACATAATCAAGGTAAAAGCCTTACACTAAAGATGACAGAGATTTGTTGTTTTACTTGATAAATATGTTCTGTATTTCCCATCATGCATTGCTGCATTCTCATCCACAGCTCACTAAAAATCACACGTTTTATACATTAAACCTCAGACACATGAGCAGAACAGACACAGAGCTCAAATGAGTCAAAGATCAAACACACTATCAAATGTTGTTTGATCAACACTTACATTAAAGAGGAAAGAATAAAAAATGAGTTTGTCTCTCTTTTTCTTTCTCACACTTCAGCCACTTCCTGTTTCTTTGTCCACTGCTGCTAGGGTTTTTTAGGATTCTGAAACGGCCACCTACTGCTCTGGGGAGGGAACAGCTCAAGCTCCTGGGTAATAAAGGGTTAATACTGCTTCAGAGTTCACAGTCTTTCAACACAGCCTTAATACAACCTCATCAAAATCAAACATTTCATCCCTTATCAAAATACGATGTATTGCAGCATAAATATTCTTAACTGCCTCAGTGTAACCCACTAGTAACCATTAACTGGTGGAATATTTATATATTTCTCACAGCAAATCACAACAAGAAATATAAGTTATGATGACTCTGTATCAAACCATGTTAACCACATATACAAAATACAGACTTCTTTCAGGATATGAAACAGAAGCTGACCAACTTCACTGTTTGTTTGTTGCAGTGATTAAACTAGAGGTAGACAGATTCACCAGTCAGCTGATCAATGAAGAGGACATTCATCCCTGCTGAGAGACAGTGTTCAGGTCTCCTGTTCTGAAGTGACCAACAGTCACAGTTATTATTTCTTAACAAATCATCAGGGGAGAGCGCGAACGCAGTCCCCCACTACCACAAATTATGCAGTCGAGATTCCCACATTTGAGGAATTCGCAGGGGTCAGCACAACCGGAGTGCAATGGCTGAGCCTCGCCCTGGGTGAACCACCTTCTTGATCATGGTATCTCCCCTGCCAGGTAAGTATGAGTTGTACACATCTCAGACCCTGACCTGATTCACAGACACACCACACTGACTGATGGGGCTCACATATATAGAAATCACCAAATCACCACAGTGTGGAGCAGAGAAAATCTACATTATTATATAATCAAGGTAAAAGCCTTACAATAAAGCTGACAGAGATTTGTTGTTTTACTTGACAAATATGTTCTGTATTTCCCATCATGCATTGCTGCATTATCTACATCCACAGCTCACTAAAAATCACACATTTTATACATTAAACCTCAGACACATGAGCAGAACAGACACAGAGTTCAAATGAGTCAAAGATCAATCACATTGCTATCAAATGTTGTTTGATCAACACTTACATTAAAGAGAGAATAAAAAATGAGTTTGTCTCTCCCTTTTTCTTTCTCTCACTTCAGCCACTTCCTGTTTCTTTGTCCACTGCTGATAAGGTTTCTTAGGATTCTGACACTGCCACCTACTGCTCTGGGGAGGTAACAACTCCAGCAGCTGAGTGAATAAAGAAAGACTAAAGAAGATAATTTGGCAGATCAACTCCAACACACATCAGTCATGTTCTGGAGCCTAGAACATAACTTAATGTATTTTTTAATTGCATTGATTTATCAAAAATTAATTGAAAACCTGTTACTGGATAATACATTTCAGTATTTGTTTTCTACCTATGTTACAAGTCTGTGAACATTTTTCACTGCATCCCTGTTTTTTTTTTAATATTTGTAAATTTTCTTTTTCAGTTTATACTTCATACTTTATTGATACCCCATAGGGGGGAATTATATTGTTACAGCAGCTTACAACACAGGACAGGGGAATACAACAAAGTACTTAGAAAGTTAAAAATATAAAAACAACAATAATAGTAATGATAAAGGTAAAATAGAATTTAAAAAAATATGGAAAATATTACAAATATATACACACTAAGTACCCTGTTGTGTGAACATAGAGTATATATGTTCTTAAGATACACTTATTTTACTTTCTTTAATTTTAATTGCTAATTACTATTGTATAGGCTCCTGATTACTTCATACTGTCTTGCACCTTCTTCTTTGCTGCTGTAACACTGTAAATTTCCCTGTTGTGGGACAAATACAGAAAGATCTAATCTTAGACATGAAATAAAGGAATAAAAATGAATTTGTATTGGGTTTTCTGTCTGATAGGTTGTTGCAATCATCCAGGCACACATCTCTTTAACAGTGCAAAACAGTTTCAGAGTCACACAGACAAACCACCATTAGACTTCACTAAATTTCAAAAGCTCAAAACATACTCCATCACACTAACATTATGCAAGTCTAGGGGTTTTTTTAACATTGAGAGGGGGGTGCACCGTTCCTGGAAGTACTGCAATACCAGGTCGATGCGTGGAGTGGACGGAGCAAGCCCCTATTCCATCTCCCAGTTCCAAAAATCAATTTAATATATGGTCCCCGGGTAGGGGACGTATCAGATATTAAACTGATAAGAACAGATACTACACTTGATCTTAGCCAAAAGGCCGAGAAGCGATACTGCAGCAACGTCAGAGGAGGGGACCTGATTCTCAGCACTGTCTGTCTCACTGACGGTTCATTTAATGTCACTGAAAACATTATTCCTCAAAGAGACTGTGATTAAGCTTTCTACACTTAGTGAACAAGTGAAAGAGGAGAACATGTCAGCAAACAGAGTAATGTTATCTAAGCTAAGTTCTTGTAGTTAAGCTGAAGGGGGCCTCCTGGTCATGTGACTCCTTAAAGTCCAATCAGGATTTAAAACACCAGGGTTCGGTTATTTTGAGCCACAGATAAAAAATAAAGCTGCTATCTGCTATCTGTGAAGAACAGGACCTTTAGTTAATTTAAAGAGACATACAGGACCTTTAGTTAATTTAAAGAGACATACAGACAAACCACCATTAGACTTCACTAGATTTTAAAGCTCAAAACACACTCCATCACACTAACATCAGGCTCTAGGGTTTTTTTAACACAGAGAGGGGGGTGCACCGTTCCTGGAAGTACTGCAATACCAGGTCGATGCGTGGAGTGGACGGAGCAAGCCCCTATTCCATCTCCCAGTTCCAAAAATCAATTTAATATATGGTCCCCGGGTAGGGGACGTATCAGATATTAAACTGATAAGAACAGATACTACACTTGATCTTAGCCAAAAGGCCGAGAAGCGATACTGCAGCAACGTCAGAGGAGGGGACCTGATTCTCAGCACTGTCTGTCTCACTGACGGTTAATTTAATGTCACTTGAAACTTTATTCCTCAAAGAAACTGTGATTAAGCTTTCTACACTTTGTGAACAAGTGAAAGACGAGAACATGTCAACAAACAGAGTAATGTTATCAAATTAAGTTCTTGCAAGTTAAGCTGCAGGGGGTCTCCTGGAAATGTGACTCCTACCAGTCCAATCAGGATTTAAACACCAGTGGTTATTTTCAGCCACAGAGAAAGCTTTACTTAAAATCTATGAAGAACAGGACCTTTGGTGGATTTAAAGTAAAACAAAAACCTTTAATGGAAGAGACATCGTCTCTGTAGTAAGAAAATACTGTGACTTTAAAACATCTTCCCTTTCTCTTTTTCACACTTAAGCCACTTCCTGTTTCTTTGTCCACTGCTGATAGGGTTTCTTAAATTTCTGCCACCTACTGCTCTGGGGAGGGAACAACTCTAGATCCTGGGTAACAAAGGCTTAATACTGCTTCAGAGTTCACAGTGTTACAATACAGCCATAATACTGCCTCATCAAAATCAAACATTTCATCCCTCATGAAATGACATGTATCACCACATAAATAAACCTAACTGTCTCAGTTTAGCCCACTAATGACCATTAACTGGTGGAATATTTATATATTTCTCACAGCAAATCACAACAAGAAATATAAGTTATGATGACTCTGTATCAAATCATGTTAACCACATATACAAAATACAGACTTCTTTCAGGATATGAAACAGAAGCTGACCAACTTCACTGTTTGTTTGTTGCAGTGATTAAACTAGGAGGTATACAGATTCACCAGTCAGCTGATCAATGAAGAGGACGTTCATCCCTGCTGAGAGACAGTGTTCTGGTCTCCTGTTCTGATGTGACCAATAGTCACAGTTATTATCATTTCTTAACAAATCATCAGGGGAGAGCGCGAACGCAGTCCCCCACTACCACAAATTATGCAGTCGAGATTCCCACATTTGAGGAATTCGCAGGGGTCAGCACAACCGGAGTGCAATGGCTGAGCCTCGCCCTGGGTGAACCACCTTCTTGATCATGGTATCTCCCCTGCCAGGTAAGTATGAGTTGTACACATCCCAGACCCTGACCTGATTCACAGACACACCACACTGACTGATGGGGCTGACAAATATAGAAATGACCAAATCACCACAGTGTGGAGCAGAGAAAATCTACATTATTACATAATCAAGGTAAAAGCCTTACACTAAAGATGACAGAGATTTGTTGTTTTACTTGATAAATATGTTCTGTATTTCCCATCATGCATTGCTGCATTCTCATCCACAGCTCACTAAAAATCACACGTTTTATACATTAAACCTCAGACACATGAGCAGAACAGACACAGAGCTCAAATGAGTCAAAGATCAAACACACTATCAAATGTTGTTTGATCAACACTTACATTAAAGAGGAAAGAATAAAAAATGAGTTTGTCTCTCTTTTTCTTTCTCACACTTCAGCCACTTCCTGTTTCTTTGTCCACTGCTGCTAGGGTTTTTTAGGATTCTGAAACGGCCACCTACTGCTCTGGGGAGGGAACAGCTCAAGCTCCTGGGTAATAAAGGGTTAATACTGCTTCAGAGTTCACAGTCTTTCAACACAGCCTTAATACAACCTCATCAAAATCAAACATTTCATCCCTTATCAAAATACGATGTATTGCAGCATAAATATTCTTAACTGCCTCAGTGTAACCCACTAGTAACCATTAACTGGTGGAATATTTATATATTTCTCACAGCAAATCACAACAAGAAATATAAGTTATGATGACTCTGTATCAAACCATGTTAACCACATATACAAAATACAGACTTCTTTCAGGATATGAAACAGAAGCTGACCAACTTCACTGTTTGTTTGTTGCAGTGATTAAACTAGAGGTAGACAGATTCACCAGTCAGCTGATCAATGAAGAGGACATTCATCCCTGCTGAGAGACAGTGTTCAGGTCTCCTGTTCTGAAGTGACCAACAGTCACAGTTATTATTTCTTAACAAATCATCAGGGGAGAGCGCGAACGCAGTCCCCCACTACCACAAATTATGCAGTCGAGATTCCCACATTTGAGGAATTCGCAGGGGTCAGCACAACCGGAGTGCAATGGCTGAGCCTCGCCCTGGGTGAACCACCTTCTTGATCATGGTATCTCCCCTGCCAGGTAAGTATGAGTTGTACACATCTCAGACCCTGACCTGATTCACAGACACACCACACTGACTGATGGGGCTCACATATATAGAAATCACCAAATCACCACAGTGTGGAGCAGAGAAAATCTACATTATTATATAATCAAGGTAAAAGCCTTACAATAAAGCTGACAGAGATTTGTTGTTTTACTTGACAAATATGTTCTGTATTTCCCATCATGCATTGCTGCATTATCTACATCCACAGCTCACTAAAAATCACACATTTTATACATTAAACCTCAGACACATGAGCAGAACAGACACAGAGTTCAAATGAGTCAAAGATCAATCACATTGCTATCAAATGTTGTTTGATCAACACTTACATTAAAGAGAGAATAAAAAATGAGTTTGTCTCTCCCTTTTTCTTTCTCTCACTTCAGCCACTTCCTGTTTCTTTGTCCACTGCTGATAAGGTTTCTTAGGATTCTGACACTGCCACCTACTGCTCTGGGGAGGTAACAACTCCAGCAGCTGAGTGAATAAAGAAAGACTAAAGAAGATAATTTGGCAGATCAACTCCAACACACATCAGTCATGTTCTGGAGCCTAGAACATAACTTAATGTATTTTTTAATTGCATTGATTTATCAAAAATTAATTGAAAACCTGTTACTGGATAATACATTTCAGTATTTGTTTTCTACCTATGTTACAAGTCTGTGAACATTTTTCACTGCATCCCTGTTTTTTTTTTAATATTTGTAAATTTTCTTTTTCAGTTTATACTTCATACTTTATTGATACCCCATAGGGGGGAATTATATTGTTACAGCAGCTTACAACACAGGACAGGGGAATACAACAAAGTACTTAGAAAGTTAAAAATATAAAAACAACAATAATAGTAATGATAAAGGTAAAATAGAATTTAAAAAAATATGGAAAATATTACAAATATATACACACTAAGTACCCTGTTGTGTGAACATAGAGTATATATGTTCTTAAGATACACTTATTTTACTTTCTTTAATTTTAATTGCTAATTACTATTGTATAGGCTCCTGATTACTTCATACTGTCTTGCACCTTCTTCTTTGCTGCTGTAACACTGTAAATTTCCCTGTTGTGGGACAAATACAGAAAGATCTAATCTTAGACATGAAATAAAGGAATAAAAATGAATTTGTATTGGGTTTTCTGTCTGATAGGTTGTTGCAATCATCCAGGCACACATCTCTTTAACAGTGCAAAACAGTTTCAGAGTCACACAGACAAACCACCATTAGACTTCACTAAATTTCAAAAGCTCAAAACATACTCCATCACACTAACATTATGCAAGTCTAGGGGTTTTTTTAACATTGAGAGGGGGGTGCACCGTTCCTGGAAGTACTGCAATACCAGGTCGATGCGTGGAGTGGACGGAGCAAGCCCCTATTCCATCTCCCAGTTCCAAAAATCAATTTAATATATGGTCCCCGGGTAGGGGACGTATCAGATATTAAACTGATAAGAACAGATACTACACTTGATCTTAGCCAAAAGGCCGAGAAGCGATACTGCAGCAACGTCAGAGGAGGGGACCTGATTCTCAGCACTGTCTGTCTCACTGACGGTTCATTTAATGTCACTGAAAACATTATTCCTCAAAGAGACTGTGATTAAGCTTTCTACACTTAGTGAACAAGTGAAAGAGGAGAACATGTCAGCAAACAGAGTAATGTTATCTAAGCTAAGTTCTTGTAGTTAAGCTGAAGGGGGCCTCCTGGTCATGTGACTCCTTAAAGTCCAATCAGGATTTAAAACACCAGGGTTCGGTTATTTTGAGCCACAGATAAAAAATAAAGCTGCTATCTGCTATCTGTGAAGAACAGGACCTTTAGTTAATTTAAAGAGACATACAGGACCTTTAGTTAATTTAAAGAGACATACAGACAAACCACCATTAGACTTCACTAGATTTTAAAGCTCAAAACACACTCCATCACACTAACATCAGGCTCTAGGGTTTTTTTAACACAGAGAGGGGGGTGCACCGTTCCTGGAAGTACTGCAATACCAGGTCGATGCGTGGAGTGGACGGAGCAAGCCCCTATTCCATCTCCCAGTTCCAAAAATCAATTTAATATATGGTCCCCGGGTAGGGGACGTATCAGATATTAAACTGATAAGAACAGATACTACACTTGATCTTAGCCAAAAGGCCGAGAAGCGATACTGCAGCAACGTCAGAGGAGGGGACCTGATTCTCAGCACTGTCTGTCTCACTGACGGTTAATTTAATGTCACTTGAAACTTTATTCCTCAAAGAAACTGTGATTAAGCTTTCTACACTTTGTGAACAAGTGAAAGACGAGAACATGTCAACAAACAGAGTAATGTTATCAAATTAAGTTCTTGCAAGTTAAGCTGCAGGGGGTCTCCTGGAAATGTGACTCCTACCAGTCCAATCAGGATTTAAACACCAGTGGTTATTTTCAGCCACAGAGAAAGCTTTACTTAAAATCTATGAAGAACAGGACCTTTGGTGGATTTAAAGTAAAACAAAAACCTTTAATGGAAGAGACATCGTCTCTGTAGTAAGAAAATACTGTGACTTTAAAACATCTTCCCTTTCTCTTTTTCACACTTAAGCCACTTCCTGTTTCTTTGTCCACTGCTGATAGGGTTTCTTAAATTTCTGCCACCTACTGCTCTGGGGAGGGAACAACTCTAGATCCTGGGTAACAAAGGCTTAATACTGCTTCAGAGTTCACAGTGTTACAATACAGCCATAATACTGCCTCATCAAAATCAAACATTTCATCCCTCATGAAATGACATGTATCACCACATAAATAAACCTAACTGTCTCAGTTTAGCCCACTAATGACCATTAACTGGTGGAATATTTATATATTTCTCACAGCAAATCACAACAAGAAATATAAGTTATGATGACTCTGTATCAAATCATGTTAACCACATATACAAAATACAGACTTCTTTCAGGATATGAAACAGAAGCTGACCAACTTCACTGTTTGTTTGTTGCAGTGATTAAACTAGGAGGTATACAGATTCACCAGTCAGCTGATCAATGAAGAGGACGTTCATCCCTGCTGAGAGACAGTGTTCTGGTCTCCTGTTCTGATGTGACCAATAGTCACAGTTATTATCATTTCTTAACAAATCATCAGGGGAGAGCGCGAACGCAGTCCCCCACTACCACAAATTATGCAGTCGAGATTCCCACATTTGAGGAATTCGCAGGGGTCAGCACAACCGGAGTGCAATGGCTGAGCCTCGCCCTGGGTGAACCACCTTCTTGATCATGGTATCTCCCCTGCCAGGTAAGTATGAGTTGTACACATCCCAGACCCTGACCTGATTCACAGACACACCACACTGACTGATGGGGCTGACAAATATAGAAATGACCAAATCACCACAGTGTGGAGCAGAGAAAATCTACATTATTACATAATCAAGGTAAAAGCCTTACACTAAAGATGACAGAGATTTGTTGTTTTACTTGATAAATATGTTCTGTATTTCCCATCATGCATTGCTGCATTCTCATCCACAGCTCACTAAAAATCACACGTTTTATACATTAAACCTCAGACACATGAGCAGAACAGACACAGAGCTCAAATGAGTCAAAGATCAAACACACTATCAAATGTTGTTTGATCAACACTTACATTAAAGAGGAAAGAATAAAAAATGAGTTTGTCTCTCTTTTTCTTTCTCACACTTCAGCCACTTCCTGTTTCTTTGTCCACTGCTGCTAGGGTTTTTTAGGATTCTGAAACGGCCACCTACTGCTCTGGGGAGGGAACAGCTCAAGCTCCTGGGTAATAAAGGGTTAATACTGCTTCAGAGTTCACAGTCTTTCAACACAGCCTTAATACAACCTCATCAAAATCAAACATTTCATCCCTTATCAAAATACGATGTATTGCAGCATAAATATTCTTAACTGCCTCAGTGTAACCCACTAGTAACCATTAACTGGTGGAATATTTATATATTTCTCACAGCAAATCACAACAAGAAATATAAGTTATGATGACTCTGTATCAAACCATGTTAACCACATATACAAAATACAGACTTCTTTCAGGATATGAAACAGAAGCTGACCAACTTCACTGTTTGTTTGTTGCAGTGATTAAACTAGAGGTAGACAGATTCACCAGTCAGCTGATCAATGAAGAGGACATTCATCCCTGCTGAGAGACAGTGTTCAGGTCTCCTGTTCTGAAGTGACCAACAGTCACAGTTATTATTTCTTAACAAATCATCAGGGGAGAGCGCGAACGCAGTCCCCCACTACCACAAATTATGCAGTCGAGATTCCCACATTTGAGGAATTCGCAGGGGTCAGCACAACCGGAGTGCAATGGCTGAGCCTCGCCCTGGGTGAACCACCTTCTTGATCATGGTATCTCCCCTGCCAGGTAAGTATGAGTTGTACACATCTCAGACCCTGACCTGATTCACAGACACACCACACTGACTGATGGGGCTCACATATATAGAAATCACCAAATCACCACAGTGTGGAGCAGAGAAAATCTACATTATTATATAATCAAGGTAAAAGCCTTACAATAAAGCTGACAGAGATTTGTTGTTTTACTTGACAAATATGTTCTGTATTTCCCATCATGCATTGCTGCATTATCTACATCCACAGCTCACTAAAAATCACACATTTTATACATTAAACCTCAGACACATGAGCAGAACAGACACAGAGTTCAAATGAGTCAAAGATCAATCACATTGCTATCAAATGTTGTTTGATCAACACTTACATTAAAGAGAGAATAAAAAATGAGTTTGTCTCTCCCTTTTTCTTTCTCTCACTTCAGCCACTTCCTGTTTCTTTGTCCACTGCTGATAAGGTTTCTTAGGATTCTGACACTGCCACCGACTGCTCTGGGGAGGGAACAACTCCAGCAGCTGAGTGAATAAAGAAAGACTAAAGAAGATAATTTGGCAGATCAACTCCAACACACATCAGTCATGTTCTGGAGGCTAGAACATAACTTAATGTATTTTTTAATTGCATTGATTTATCAAAAATTATTGGAAAACCTGTTACTGGATACTACATTTCAGTATTTGTTTTCTACCTATGTTACAAGTCTGTGCATATTTTTCACTAGATCCCTGTTTTTTTTAAATATTTGTAAATTTACTTTTTCAGTTTATACTTCATACTTTATTGATACCCCATAGGGGGGAATTATTTTGTTACAGCAGCTTACAACACAGGACAGGGGAATACAACAAAGTACTTACAAAGTTAAAAATATAAAAACAATAATAATAGTAATGATAAAGGTAAAATAGAATAGAATAAAATATGGCAAATATTACAGACTATATACACACTAAGTACACTGTTGTGTGAACTTAGTTCGTTTATATACATTCTTAAGATATGCTTATTTTACTTTCTTTAATTTTAATCGCTAATAACTTTTCAATAATTACTATTGTAGAGGCTCTTGTTTACTTTATACTATCTTCTTTGCTGCTGTAACACTGTAAATTTCCCCGTTGTGGGACGAATACAGAAAGATCTAATCTTAAGACATGAAATAAAGGAATAAAACATGAATTTATATTGAGTTTTCTGTCTGATAGGTTGTTGCAATCATCCAGGCACACATCTCTTTTACAGTGCAAAGACATTTCAGAGACATACAGACAAACCACCATTAGACTTCACTAGATTTTAAAGCTCAAAACACACTCCATCACACTAACATCAGGCTCTAGGGTTTTTTTAACACAGAGAGGGGGGTGCACCGTTCCTGGAAGTACTGCAATACCAGGTCGATGCGTGGAGTGGACGGAGCAAGCCCCTATTCCATCTCCCAATTCCAAAAATCAATTTAATATATGGTCCCCGGGTAGGGGACGTATCAGATATTAAACTGATAAGAACAGATACTACACTTGATCTTAGCCAAAAGGCCGAGAAGCGATACTGCAGCAACGTCAGAGGAGGGGACCTGATTCTCAGCACTGTCTGTCTCACTGACGGTTAATTTTATGTCACTTAAAACTTTATTCCTCAAAGAGACTGTGATTAAGCTTTCTACACTTTGTTAACAAGTGAAACAGGAGAACATGTCAGCAAACTGTTATGTTATCGAAGTTAAGTTCTTGCAAGTTAAGCTGCAGGGGGCCTCCTGGTCATGTGACTCCTACCAGTCCAATCAGGATTTAAACACCAGGGTTTGGTTATTTTCAGCCACAGAGAAAGATTTACTTAAAATCTATGAAGAACAGGACCTTTGGTGAATTTAAAGTAAAATGAAAACCTTTAGCCCTGTGATAGGTTGGCGACCTGTCCAGGGTGTACCCTGCCTTCCGCCCGAAGCCAGCTGGGATAGGCTCCAGCCCCCCGTGACCCCTAACGGGATAAGCGGTCAAGATAATGGATGGATGGATGAAAACCTTTAATGGAAGAGACATCCTCTCTGCAGTACGAAAATACTGTGACTTTTAAACTTCTTCCCTTTCTCTTTTTCACACTTCAGCCACTTCCTGTTTCTTTGTCCACTGCTGCTAGGGTTTCTTACATTTCTGCCACCTACTGCTCTGGGGTGGGAACAACTCTAGCTCCTGGGTAACAAAGGCTTAATACTGCTTTAGAGCTCACAGTGTTACAATACAGCCTAAATACTGCCTCATCAAAATCAAACATTTCATCCCATATTTAAAATATGACGTATCGCCACATAAATATTCTTAACTGTCTCAGTTTAACCCACTAGTGACCATTAACTGGTGGAATATTTATATATTTCTCACAGCAAATCACACCAAGAAAAATAAGTTATGATGACTCTGTATCAAATCATGTTAACCACATATACAAAACACAGACTTCTTTCAGGATATGAAACAGAAGCTGACCAACTTCACTGTTTGTTTGTTGCAGTGATTAAATTAGAGGTAGACAGATTCACCAGTAAGGTGATCAATGAAGAGGACATTCATCCCTGCTTAGAGACAGTGTTCAGGTCTCCTGTTCTCATGTGACCAACAGTCACTGTTATTATTATTTCTTAACAAATCATCAGGGGAGAGCGCGAACGCAGTCCCCCACTACCACAAATTATGCAGTCGAGATTCCCACATTTGAGGAATTCGCAGGGGTCAGCACAACCGGAGTGCAATGGCTGAGCCTCGCCCTGGGTGAACCACCTTCTTGATCATGGTATCTCCCCTGCCAGGTAAGTATGAGTTGTACACATCTCAGACCCAGACCTGATTCACAGACACACCACACTGACTGATGGGGCTCACATATATAGAAATGACCAAATCACCACAGTGTGGAGCAGAGAAAATCTACATTATTATATAATCAAGGTAAAAGCCTTACACTAAAGCTGACAGAGATTTGATGTTTTACTTGATAAATATGTTCTGTATTTCCCATCATGCATTGCTGCATTCTCCACATCCACAGCTCACTAAAAATCACACGTTTTATACATTAAACCTCAGACACATGAGCAGAACAGACTCAGAGTTTAAGTGAGTCAAAGATCAATCACACTGCAATCAAATGTTGTTTGATCAACACTTACATTAAAGAGAAGAGAATAAAAAACGAGTTTGTCTCTCTTTTTCTTTCTCACACTTCAGCCACTTCCTGTTTCTTTGTCCACTGCTGCTAGGGTTTCTTAGGTTTCTGACACTGCCACCTACTGCTCTGGGGAGGGAACAACTCCAGCTCCTGGGTAATAAAGGTTTAATACTGCACTAGAGTTCACAGTGTTTCAACACAGCCTTAATACTACCTCATCAAAATCAAACATTTCATCCCTTATCAAATTCGATGTATTGCAGCATAAAAACTCTTAACTGCCTCAGCTTAACCCACTAGTGACCATTAACTGGTGGAATATTTATATATTTCTCACAGCAAATCACACCAAGAAAAATAAGTTCAGATGACTCTGTATCAAACCATGTTAACCACATAGACAAAATACAGACTTCTTTCAGGAAATGAAACAGAAGCTGACCAACTTCACTGTTTGTTTGTTGCAGTGATTAAACTAGAGGTAGACAGATTCACCAGTCAGCTGATCAATGAAGAGGACATTCATCCCTGCTGAGAGACAGTGTTCTGGTCTCCTGTTCTGATGTGACCAATAGTCACTGTTATTATTATTTCTTAACAAATCATCAGGGGAGAGCGCGAACGCAGTCCCCCACTACCACAAATTATGCAGTCGAGATTCCCACATTTGAGGAATTCGCAGGGGTCAGCACAACCGGAGTGCAATGGCTGAGCCTCGCCCTGGGTGAACCACCTTCTTGATCATGGTATCTCCCCTGCCAGGTAAGTATGAGTTGTACACATCTCAGACCCTGACCTGATTCACAGACACACCACACTGACTGATGGGGCTCACAAATATAGAAATGACCAAATCCCCACAGTGTGGAGCAGAGAAAATCTACATTATTACATAATCAAGGTAAAAGCCTTACACTAAAGCTGACAGAGATTTGATGTTTTACTTGATAAATATGTTCTGTATTTCCCATCATGCATTGCTGCATTCTCCTCATCCACAGCTCACTAAAAATCACACGTTTTATACATTAAACCTCAGACATATGAGCAGAACAGACACATAGTTCAAGTGAGTCAAAGATCAATCACACTGCTATCAAATGTTGTTTGATCAACACTTACATTAAAGAGGAAAGAATAAAAAACTAGTTTCTCTCCCTTTTTCTTTCTCTCACTTCAGCCACTTCCTGTTTCTTTGTCCACTGCTGCTAGGGTTTCTTAGGATTCTGACACTGCCACCTACTGCTCTGGGGAGGTAACAACTCCAGCAGCTGAGTGAATAAAGAAAGACTAAAGAAGATAATTTGACAGATCAACTCCAACACACATCAGTCATGTTCTGGAGCCTAGAACATAACTTAATGTATTTTTTAATTGCATTGACTTATCAAAAATTAATTGAAAACCTGTTACTGGATAATACATTTCAGTATTTGTTTTCTACCTATGTTACAAGTCTGTGCCATAGACTGTAAAAAATATGGACGTAGTATCCGTGACGTCACCCATCTGTTCCTGAGAGCTGTTTTGAAGCAAATCGACGGCGGCAGCCATATTGGTAATGCGGAACTCAACTAGGCAGAGTGTGACGTAGCGTGAGTCTCTTAGCCAATGGCTGTGTGTTCCCGACCGGGAGTCACGTCAGTCATGTCCTTATTTGGGCAAAACTCATAATCTTAATATCTTCTTAACCGTCACGTTAGAAAAAAATTCACCCCCCGTACAGTGTATGCCATTAGAGAGATTAGCGTTGTAGGGCCAAGCCGTTTTTTGAACCAGGCTGTAAACATGTTTATTAATGCTGCAAAGATCGTCTTTTTCCCATTCATATCTATGTGGTTTCCGGTGTTTCTGCAGCCAGCCTCAAGCGGATTTTCGATGTATTGCAGTTTATATCACTTCCGCATTGACTTCAGCGTTTGAGACCGGAGTTTGCCGCTTGGTCTGTGCACATTTTTCACTGCATCCCTGTTTTTTTTTTAAAATATTTGTAACTTTTCTTTTTTGGTTCACACTTCATACTTTATTGATACCTCATGGGGGGAATTATTTTGTTACAGCAGCTTACAACACAGGACAGGGGAATACAACAAAGTACTTAGAAAGTTAAAAATATAAAAACAACAATAATAGTAATGATAAAGGTAAAATAGAATTTAAAAAAATATGGAAAATATTACAAATATATACACACTAAGTACCCTGTTGTGTGAACATAGAGTATATATGTTCTTAAGATACGCTTATTTTACTTTCTTTAATTTTAATTGCTAATAAGTTTTCAATAATTACTATTGTATAGGCTCCTGATTACTTCATACTGTCTTGCACCTTCTTCTTTGCTGCTGTAACACGGTAAATTTCCCCGTTGTGGGACAAATACAGAAAGATCTCATCTTAGACATGAAATAAAGGACTAAAAATGAATTTGTATTGGGTTTTCTGTCTGATAGGTTGTTGGAATCATCCAGGCACACTTCTCTTTAACAGTGCAAAAGAGTTTCAGACGCACACAGACAAACCACTATTAGACTTCACTAAATTTCAAAAGCTCAAAACACACTCCATCACACTAACATCATGCGAGTCTAGGGTTTTTTTTAACACAGAGAGGGGGGTGCACCGTTCCTGGAAGTACTGCAATACCAGGTCGATGCGTGGAGTGGACGGAGCAAGCCCCTATTCCATCTCCCAGTTCCAAAAATCAATTTAATATATGGTCCCCGGGTAGGGGACGTATCAGATATTAAACTGATAAGAACAGATACTACACTTGATCTTAGCCAAAAGGCCGAGAAGCGATACTGCAGCAACGTCAGAGGAGGGGACCTGATTCTCAGCACTGTCTGTCTCACTGACGGTTAAATTTATGTCACTTAAAACTTTATTCCTCAAAGAGACTGTGATTAAGCTTTCTACACTTTGTTAACAAATGAAACAGGAGAACATGTCAGCAAACTGTTATGTTATCGAAGTTAAGTTCTTGCAAGTTAAGCTGCAGGGGGCCTCCTGGTCATGTGACTCCTACCAGTCCAATCAGGATTTAAACACCAGGGTTTGGTTATTTTCAGCCACAGAGAAAGATTTACTTAAAATCTATGAAGAACAGGACCTTTGGTGAATTTAAAGTAAAATGAAAACCTTTAATGGAAGAGACATCCTCTCTGCAGTACGAAAATACTGTGACTTTTAAACTTCTTCCCTTTCTCTGTGTCACACTTCAGCCACTTCCTGTTTCTTTGTTCACTGCTGCTAGGGTTTCTTACATTTCTGCCACCTACTGCTCTGGGGTGGGAACAACTCTAGCTCCTGGGTAACAAAGGGTTCAAACTGCTTTAGAGCTCACAGTGTTACAATACAGCCTAAATACTGCCTCATCAAAATCAAACATTTCATCCCATATTTAAAATATGACGTATCGCCACATAAATATTCTTAACTGTCTCAGTTTAACCCACTAGTGACCATTAACTGGTGCAATATTTATATATTTCTCACAGCAAATCACAACAAGAAATATAAGTTATGATGACTCTGTATCAAATCATGTTAACCACATATACAAAACACAGACTTCTTTCAGGATATGAAACAGAAGCTGACCAACTTCACTGTTTGTTTGTTGCAGTGATTAAATTAGAGGTAGACAGATTCCCCAGTAAGGTGATCAATGAAGAGGACATTCATCCCTGCTGAGAGACAGTGTTCAGGTCTCCTGTTCTGATTTGACCAATAGTCACTGTTATTATTATTTCTTAACAAATCATCAGGGGAGAGCGCGAACGCAGTCCCCCACTACCACAAATTATGCAGTCGAGATTCCCACATTTGAGGAATTCGCAGGGGTCAGCACAACCGGAGTGCAATGGCTGAGCCTCGCCCTGGGTGAACCACCTTCTTGATCATGGTATCTCCCCTGCCAGGTAAGTATGAGTTGTACACATCTCAGACACTGACCTGATTCACAGACACACCACACTGACTGATGGGGCTCACAAATATAGAAATGACCAAATCCCCACAGTGTGGAGCAGAGAAAATCTACATTATTACATAATCAAGGTAAAAGCCTTACACTAAAGCTGACAGAGATTTGATGTTTTACTTGATAAATATGTTCTGTATTTCCCATCATGCATTGCTGCATTCTCCACATCCACAGCTCACTAAAAATCACATGTTTTATACATTAAACCTCAGACACATGAGCAGAACAGACTCAGAGTTCAAGTGAGTCAAAGATCAATCACACTGCTATCAAATGTTGTTTGATCAACACTTACATTAAAGAGAAGAGAATAAAAAACGAGTTTGTCTCTCTTTTTCTTTCTCACACTTCAGCCACTTCCTGTTTCTTTGTCCACTGCTGCTAGGGTTTCTTAGGTTTCTGACACTGCCACCTACTGCTCTGGGGAGGGAACAACTCCAGCTCCTGGGTAATAAAGGTTTAATACTGCACTAGAGTTCACAGTGTTTCAACACAGCCTTAATACTACCTCATCAAAATCAAACATTTCATCCCTTATCAAATTCGATGTATTGCAGCATAAAAACTCTTAACTGCCTCAGCTTAACCCACTAGTGACCATTAACTGGTGGAATATTTATATATTTCTCACAGCAAATCACACCAAGAAAAATAAGTTCAGATGACTCTGTATCAAATCATGTTAACCACATATACAAAATACAGACTTCTTTCAGGATATGAAATAGAAGCTGACCAACTTCACTGTTTGTTTGTTGCAGTGATTAAACTAAAAGGTAGACAGATTCACCAGTCAGCTGATCAATGAAGAGGACATTCATCCCTGCTGAGAGACAGTGTTCAGGGCCCCTGTTCTCATGTGACCAATAGTCACTGTTATTATTATTTCTTAACAAATCATCAGGGGAGAGCGCGAACGCAGTCCCCCACTACCACAAATTATGCAGTCGAGATTCCCACATTTGGGGAATTCGCAGGGGTCAGCACAACCGGAGTGCAATGGCTGAGCCTCGCCCTGGGTGAACCACCTTCTTGATCATGGTATCTTCCCTGCCAGGTAAGTATGAGTTGTACACATCTCAGACCCCGAACTGATTCACAGACACAACACACTGACTGATGGGGCTCACAAATATAGAAATGACCAAATCACCAGTGTGCAGCAGAGAAAATCTACATTATTACATAATCAAGGTAAAAGCCTTACACTAAAGCTGACAGAGATTTGATGTTTTACTTGACAAATATGTTCTGTATTTCCCATCATGCATTGCTGCATTTTCCACATCCACAGCTCACTAAAAATCACACGTTTTATACATTAAACCTCAGACACATGAGCAGAACAGACACAGAGCTCAAATGAGTCAAAGATCAAACACACTGCTATCAAATGTTGTTTGATCAACACTTACATTAAAGAGGAGAGAATAAAAAACGAGTTTCTCTCCCTTTTTCTTTCTCTCACTTCAGCCACTTCCTATTTCTATGTCCACTGATAGGGTTACTTAAGATTCTCACACTGCCACCTACTGCTCTGGGAAGGGAACAACTCCAGCAGCTGAGTGAATAAAGAAAGACTAAAGAAGATAATTTGACAGATCAACTCAAAAACACATCAGTCATGTTCTGGAGCCTAGAACATAACTTAATGTATTTTTTTAATTGCATTGATTTATCAAAAATTAATTGAAAACCTGTTACTGGATACTACATTTCAGTATTTGTTTTAATATTTGTAAATTTTCTTCTTTAGTTTATACTTCATACTTTATTGATACCCCATAGGGGGAAATTATTTTGTTACAGCAGCTTACAACACAGGACAGGGGAATACAACAAAGTACTTACAAAGTTAAAAATATAGAATCAATAATAATAGTAATGATAAAGGTAAAATAGAATAAAATAAAATTTTAAAGACTATATACACATTAAGTACGCTGTTGTGTGAACTAAGATTGTTTATATACATTCTTAAGATATGCTTATTTTACTTTCTTTAATTTTAATTGCTAATAACTTTTCAATAATTACTATTTTATAGGGTCTTATTTATGTTATACTGTCTTGCTGCTGTAACACTGTAAATTACAGAAAGATCTCATCTTATACATGAAATAAAGGAATAAAACATGAATTCATATTGAGTTTTCTGTCTGATAAGTTGTTGCAATCATCCAGACACACATCTCTTTAACAGTGCAAAAGAGTTTCAGAGACACACAGACAAACCACCATTTGACTTCACTAAATTTCAAAAGCTCAAAACACACTCCATCACACTAACATCGTGTGAGTCTAGGGTTTGTTTTTTTTAAATACAGAGAGGGGGGTGCACCGTTCCTGGAAGTACTGCAATACCAGGTCGATGCGTGGAGTGGACGGAGCAAGCCCCTATTCCATCTCCCAGTTCCAAAAATCAATTTAATATATGGTCCCCGGGTAGGGGACGTATCAGATATTAAACTGATAAGAACAGATACTACACTTGATCTTAGCCAAAAGGCCGAGAAGCGATACTGTAGCACTGTCAGAGGAGGGGACCTGATCCTCAGCACTGTCCGTCTCACTGACGGTTAATTTAATGTCACTTAAACCATGATCACTCACGGATTAAGTAAATAAGCCTTCTATCACTTAATGAATGAGCGAGAGCGAAAAAATGTCAGGAAACAGTGTTTTGTTGTCAAAGTTGAACCATCGCAAGTTAAGCCACACGGAGCTTCCGGGTCATGTGACTCCTCATCGTCCAATCAGGTTTTAAAACACAAGAGCTTAGTTATTTTCAGCCACAGAGAACAATTTAGCTGATTTTAAAAACCAAATCTTTGGGAAATCGATAACAGGAAGCAAAAAGAACATTTAAGTAGTAAAACACGTCTCCTTGGAAGTATTTAAAAATCCAGTTTGATGTGAAAACTTCCAGTCGAACAACTATAGGTTCTGGAGCTCCCCCTGGTGGAGCACACAGCGAACTGCACTCTACAGCCTGCTGTGCATGTGTGTTCCCTTTGACTTTGTAAAGAAAACCCAATACTTATAAATTAAAATGTACAAAATGACTTGGATATTTTAAATGCTGTGATATCTGAACATAAAACATTTTTTAATATATTTTATGTCATTGCACAGTCTCTGTCTCTAACCTATTAACGCACGTGAAGAAGAAACAGGCCATGCATAAGCGTGTCATATGCTAATTAACTACATTCGCAGAGACTTTTCCCTTTCCCTGATAAATAAACATTCAAAGTCTTAATGAAAATAAAAGTGCATTGTTATATTCATTGCTTTATTCAGCTACTTACCTGTTTACTCATTAGAAGTACATATATACAATTCTTTTATTTAACGTTATTATCTTATATATTTATTTATTAGTGTGTATGTATGTATATATAGTATATATAGTTATTATTTCATTTAATGTATGTATTTATTATTAATTTTTATTTTATTTTATTATTATTAATTTTTTGTATGTGTATATATATGCTTTCATATGACTATGTTTAAAACATGAAAATATGTTTGAAATACTGCACCTGTATTGTAAAGCTTGCGTTTTGCCAATAAAAAACAAATCTTGAGAGGAAAACAAATGTGCAGTATTTTGTCATGTCCTCAAACCCCCTCTGAAGTTTGACCCCTCAGCGGTCAAACCGAACAAGAGTCTCTAAAACGATAATTAGTCGAAGTAAAATATCTAAAAGTAACTTCTCCATCTAACAACATACATTTAGTAACTTGTTGTGTTCGAGTCATTTGTATTAATGTGTTATAGTGACTTAGTAACGGCTGGACCAACGGTTTCTCGCCTTGAACGTTCCAACGGCTAAAGGTCGTTAAGCTAGCGCCGCCATCTTGGCTAAAGTAACTGCCACTATCTTCACAAGTGCGTAGGTCATGTTAGCTAGCACGACAAGTAACTTCGACACACACATATCTAAATTCCATCCCCAGTTATCTGTCTGATAATATGAAAAGGTTATTTACTCACCGAAAGCTGCTGTTTGTCGAAAAGAAAGTGAATGCGTCGTCCGGAGGAGTCTGACATGTCGAGCTTCTTCTTGCGTCCGTTCACCTTCGCTGGGCTTCAAGGTGGGAGGGTCAGGTACGCCCCTCCCCCAGGAAACACGACGGCAGCGACTAAATATTACATCTTTTATTTTATTTAATTAATTTATTTTAATTAATTAATTAATTTAATTCTTATTCGCGTGATTTGTGTTTGTTTAGGTAATAAACAAAATTGTATTTAGCTCTTTCTAATTTCACACAAAACTACGGAACACCGGAAGTACCGAGCATACACTTTTATATTGTGCGCACGTTCCCACAAGATATTTTTTACAGTCTATGATAATTATATTAATTACATTAACTAGTTCAAATCCAAAATCTATTTCTAAAAATAGTTTCATTTTTAAATTAAATAATCTATTATTATTATTATTATTATTATTATTATTATTATTATTATTATTATTATTATTATTATTATTATCGACAAACATATCTGTTCAATGCGTAATCAGATTCAATTCCATGTTTGTTCGTTTTTTGTTTTTTGTTTTTTTTTGCTCTTGTTGTTATTTTGTGTTGTTGTTGTTGTTGTTGTTGTTGTTGTTGTTGTTGTTTGTTGTTTTGCTTATTTATCTTAACATTCTATTTTTATCTACGTACTTACTTAATTAATTTATGTCCGTATTGTCATTGTATTTGTTATTATTATTATGTTATGCATTACATTTTCTATGTTTGTATTTGATGTACCGGATAGCGGTTTTGGGTGGGGGGTATTGTGCACAGTTTGGTGTATTGTAATTTTCTTTGTTTAAACTTAATAAAAAGTTGTATAAAAATAAAAAATAAATCAATAATCAGCATAAGATAATATTCCCTCTGATTGTTTTCTAAAAAATAGATAATAGATTTTCTCCCATGATTTCCAAAATAGAGATTGCTTTGGCTTCTAAGAATTTTTAATCGATAATTTGACACTTTTTTTTTCATTAACTTTGTTTATCAGAACTTATGACATAATTTGACGTTTGTGTTGAATACGTGTAATTAACAGTGTCATACACCAATAACGATAAAACAATATAATCCTTGTATGTTTTTTAATAACCTGGTGCATTCTTATCTGTGCAATAACTTACCTCACCTATTCATCAGATTGAAGTGTACATAGTATATATCTGTAATATTTGCCATACTTATTTTATTCTATTCTAATCTATTTTACATTTATCATTACTATTATAATTGTTATTATATTTTTAAATATGTAAGCACATTGTTGTATTCCCCTGTCCTGTGTTGTAAGCTGCTGTAACATAAGAATTTCCCCCAATGGAGGATCAAATATAGTATAGTATATCTTATCTTATCTTAAATATCAATAAGAAAATAAATAAATAAATAAAAGAAACGCAATGACAATTATAATTATTATTATTATCATGAAAATAACTATAACATAAATAATACCACTATAATAATAACAGTACAAAAAGCAAACAAATAAATTATTACATGTATATACACGTAAACTTACATACAGTGTGTTTACACAATCTAAAATATTGTCATGAAATATTTGGGGAAAAATCTTTTATTTTCTTGTGTTTCAAGCATTAGACAGACATAAACAAATAAAAATGATTTTTTGTTTGTTTATTGTTTACAAGAAAAACTAACAAAGCTAAATTCTTGACAGTTTCAGTAAGTCAGTTCTCAACATTGTCGCTATCAAAGTCAACAAATAACAGAGAATGTGTTCAAAACTGAACAAAAAATAAATAAACCTGGCTGTGACTGTGACTGTACTAAAATAAATTGCACTTGAAGACCTAAGAGTGATTCTCAATGCAATATTTGGGGGGTCTGAAAACCTTTTTCCACCACTGCACATAACTATGGATAGATAGATAGATAGATAGATAGATAGATAGATAGATAGATAGATAGATAGATAGATAGATAGATAGATAGATAGATAGATAGATAGATAGATAGATAGATAGATAGATAGATAGATAGATAGATAGATAGATAGATAGATCTTTATTTGTCCTTAATAAGGAGATTTGTTGCCATCGTCTGTACAGGAATACATGTATAAACACAAGAAAAAAGAAAAACAATTGTGACAATGTGTATAATACATTATGAAATAGATTCCAACAAGGTAGGAAAAAATATTAACAATAATAGAAAATTAGAATTAATTGGTGGTAATAATAAAATAAAGCTAAATAAACAAAACAACTGTCTTATATATTTTGTTTTAATCTTTTAAAATATATATTTATTTGTAACTTTATGTTATTAGAACTATTTTTATTTCTATATCCTTCTATGAATCTTTGGATATCTGATAAGAAACACACATGTGGATTTGTTTCTTCAGGAGGATTTCAGGATTTGGTAAGACGAGTTTGACTTTCGCGTTCTTGCCTCCTCGGCCACCGTACCCTCGCTGTTAAACAGGAAAGGTTGAAGTAGGCTGCACAGGTGTTTCTGTTATTCCTGTTTACTGTAAGTTATTTTTTGATACAGCAGCACTTTGTCTCCTTGTTTCCAACTTCTGCAGGTGAGGGATCAGTTTATTTACCACAACATAACACAGGTACGACTTCTTAACAGCTGGTTAGCATCAGCTAGCATCAGAGTTTTGATAGTCGATGGTAAACAGAGTCAGAGAAAAAGAGCTTGTGCATTAATGTATTGGTTTTTTTTCCTGCAGTTTCGTTGATTATTAATACATCTGGACTCTGAACGTCCAAAGGGCGATGTTGTCAGTCATTGTCAGGTCAGCTCTCACCAAACGTAAGTGCTAACATCTTGTGTCTTTGTTTGTTGTGCTAATTAGGAAACTACTGTCATGTGTGAACCCCCATGCTGTTAGCTTTACATGTGTTTATCATGTCTATTACCTCACAACAGCTTAAAGACAAATATTTAGTTAACTGAAGTAAATAACAGCTTTGACAGGCTATGTAGGTGAAAGGTCAGCAGTGCAGCTTTGGTGTTTGCAACACATAAGGTAAGGTCTTTATGGGCTGAAGGTGTTTTATAACACCTTACTCAATGTTGGAAATAATGAATGATTAGTATATAAAATAAAAATATGTGTAACCTCAATGGTTGACTTATAAATACACCTTTCACACCCTGAATCCCAAGGTGATTTCATGCCTGTTTACTCAACCCAGCCTTCCAAAGCCAGAAATATTCACAAGATAGCACCATGAAAAGCTTCAAATACTCACAAGTGCATTGCTTAAGAGTGGAATTTTTGCTTCAATAATTGCCTGATGGTCTCAAAATTCTGCAGATACATTTTATGCAGGGTAACTACATTGTTATGGGTCTTTTTCATCCTTCACTGCACTACAAAGCACTTAAAATATGCTTTACTTGTCACTACAGGGTCAAATTCACAGTCTTTATTATTCCATACTTTGATCTTGTAAATAAAAACTGATGCATGTGTTTTTAGATTGTGTATTAGAATATTCTGTTTCATTGCAGCGCTGCAGATAATATTATATTAGGGATACAATGGAGAATATTCTCCAAATTAAGTTTTCTTCTCATCCTGCAAGTTCCAAATAATTCAGTGCATTCTTTAAATTTTGACAGATTTAAGACAACAGAACATGTTGTAGCTAGCTGGCAGCTAAGTGCAGATTAATACAGACAAACTCCACATACTATTAAAAACTATATCAAAATAAACATGAGTTGATCATGACTCAAACAATCAAACCCTGGTTTCATGTGAGGGGAGAGAAACGGTTGTGCTATGGATTCAGAGAATACAGAAACTTCTTAATATCTTTTGTACAGTAATTAAGAATCATAAACCCTCAAAAGTTGAGATGTACCTCTCTAATTAAAGTTTCTGGAGGAGTTATGAGTCTGTTATAATGTTTGCTTCATCCTGTCTTGTCTCTCTCAGAGCGAGGGCTGTGGCTGCCCACTCAGGCTGCAGTCAGGGCCATGTCGTCTTCCAGCGGTCCCGGCTCTTCGTACACCACCCTGGTCATCAGTCATCCGGCAGAGTCCATCACACATGTAGAGCTTAACCGTCCAGAGAAACGAAATGCCATGAACAAAGCGTTCTGGAGGCAAGAAACTGATTATGTCTGATGTTCTAAGTATTTTATTCTCCTGTGAAAAATATTCAGAGGAATGTCTCTCAGAAAAGTTCATATTTATTACTACTGTGATGTTTTTTGGGGATGGATGACTCAAAAATGGCTCAGTTTTATTCATATAAAAGAGTCCTGAAAGACAAGTGTTAAAGTTGTTTTGTAGAAATTTCAAAAGAGAAAACTATTCAAGTTACAGAAAAGGATTAAAGCTTGTTAAAAGTGAGAACAAATCCTGAACAAAACCTTTATTTTGTCATTAAAACAACTAAATCTCTTAAACAGTTTTCAGTAGTTTATTCACGCCTGATAGGAACTGTTGTGTTTTTAATTCAGTGAGATGGTGTCATGCTTCAACGAGATAGCCGACGACCCCGACTGCAGAGTGGTGGTGGTTTCTGGAGCTGGGAAGATCTTCACAGCTGGTGAGTATGAGACTATGTTTATGTCTTTGTATTGCACTTCTTTGTACTGAAGTGTTCCTTTCCTTTGTGTCCCTGTCCAGGTATCGACCTGATGGACATGGCCAGCGACATCCTCCAACCACATGGCGATGACGTCGCAAGAATATCCTGGAACTTGAAGAAAACAATCGTCAAGTATCAGGAGACGTTCTCCGTCATAGAGAGGGTGAGATCTGAAGAGTCACTGAGTCCTCCCCGCTGAGGAATAATCACATCAGTACAGACACTGTTCTTCTTTTAGGTAACCTTTAAGATGTTGTTTTTAATTTATTAACTGTGCATTTATTATTTTCTACTTATAGTGTCCAAAGCCTGTTGTGGTCGCCGTCCATGGAGCCTGTGTGGGAGGAGGTAGGGCTTATACTTCTTGTCTATAACTTTATCACTACACTAAGTACTAAGATGAGAAAGACTGGAGAAACTTAACCCTCTTTGAAGATCGAGCTGACGGTCTCAGAGGAGGTTGTTTGGTTTCAAACTGTGAGGTGAAAAGCTTGGGTGAGTTCTCAAACTGTGGTGGTCACTGTGGATGTTGTTGTGTTGCAGGTGTTGACTTGATCACAGCGTGTGACATTCGCATGTGTACGCAGGACGCCTGGTTCCAGGTGAAGGTATGTACAGGTACATTTCACAATTTAGAAAGGTGGTGAGACACACAGAGAATGAAAAAGTAGAACTGCTTACTGGAATAAATAGATTGTAATCTTTTATTGTCTTTTATTTTTTTGACTTGTCTCTATGATAGCCACAGTTAACCCCTGATGTTTTTAAGGATGCATGTCATGTTTGAATAATCTGATTCGTACTTGGAGAGGATATTTCGGCAGTCTAATCTTTATTTCTGGTCATTATAACAGGAAGTTGATATTGGACTTGCAGCAGACGTTGGAACACTTCAGAGACTTCCTAAAATCATCGGCAGCCGCAGGTAAACACGCTGCATTCATGTTTGGAAGCTCAAAATCCAGGACAGTTCAGGTGCAACATTTAACAAACATGTAAAGTAAACAAAAATATAAAGCTTTTGCTCATTACTCAAGTTTTCTTTGCAACTTGATATAAACAGTGGAAGTGTTATGGTGAAATATCCTCCAAATGTATGTAGTCTTGCACCACTCAATGCTACACAAAGTCGTGCAAAAGTCCTACCAACACTTAAAAGATTAGTATAACCCTGAATCTGCAATGATTGCATTTAGATAAAGATAAGAGTCAATGACATCTCTATCTACTAATGCATGTTTCTAAGTGTCCTGCACCTTCACCTTCTCCAGCCTGGTGAACGAGCTCGCCCTGACCGCCAGGAGGATGTACGCTGATGAGGCCAAGAGCAGCGGACTGGTCAGGTATCTACAGAGTCGCACTCATCAGCTGTTTTAATCCTTTAAATGTTATCACCCTCTAACCTCAATGACAGCCAGTTTAACAAACATTCATATTGTCAGTGTTGTTTCTAAATAAAGCTGCTTCAACCTTTATTTCTAAACTGAAAAACCCAGCTGCATCAGATGTGATACTTCTTACAGGCTCAGGATCTTTACAGCTTTGTTTCTCAGGGAATCATGTTGAGTAAAGTTTTAGCGCTTTAAGAGGTCATCTTTATACTCAGTTATGTCACCATGTATTTCCTCCAGTCGGGTGTTTGTGGATAAGGAGGCCATGATGGCTGGAGCTTTAGAAATGGCCGGGGAGATTGCCGGGCGAAGCCCTGTCGCTGTTCAGGGAACCAAAGTCAACCTCATCTACTCCAGGGACCACAGCGTAGCAGAGGGACTGGATTACATGGTAAGATCATCATCTACCTTCAAGTGTTTGTCTGGGCTGATGTGCTTTTAAAAAAAATTGAACTGCATCATCCTTCTTTTAGGCTTCATGGAACATGAGCATGCTTCAGACTCAAGATGTGATGAAATCTGCACAGGCCTCCATGGAGAAGAAGAGTCCCAAGACGGTAGCTTTCTCTAAACTCTAAACGTCACTGAGGCAACGTTCAGATTAACACAAAGTGGTCTTTTTTTTTTTTTTTCCCCTGAGGCCTTTTCTGTGATCAGTAGAGAAAATGTGATTCTTTTGCTTTTAACACCAAAACTAAAACTCCAATAATCTGGAGGGGTTTGTTGAGACTTTGAGTTATTGGAGCATGACTGTTCTTCGGCTTTGTCTCCAAAGATTGAACTATTGTGGGGCTGAAAAGTGAAATCAGTCATAACACAGCTCATTCTAATATCTTCTCACAGTTTAATGAGACCTCTGTTGAACTGTAATGAAATAACAGAACGGCAGTAACATGTCAAACACTGTCTGAAGTCATTGCTTGCTCACCTGACAGTCTGCAGAAACGGTTTGTGCAGAATCAAATATGCATATTGAGACAAAGACCGAGCCGAGTCAGTGTGGGAATATATCTGGGTTTTTATAGCCATTGTAAAAACATTAAGAGTCGGTGCTGTATGTTTGTGAATGACATTTTGAATGTCTTACCTTGTTAAATAAACTCATCTGAAACTACTGATCAGTGTTATTCATGAGAAACATTTTGAACACCTTGCTGCTGTGTTTTGATTCAGTCTGAAGAACTCAGGACACAAAGTGTTAAAAATAACTTAAAATGCTTTATTGATAAAACTCTACAAAATAACTTAACAGAAGTAGAACAAGAACACATTCAAAGTCGATCACAGCGGAGTCTGCTTGGCTCGAAGTTTCTGTAAGGTTTTCTGTGAAGAGAAGGTAAAATGTTAACATACAGTAAATCTTTAAAAACACGTTTTCAGAATGATGCAGCGAGTCTGTGTCTCACCTTGTGGAACTCTTTGGCCTTCAGTCGGTTTTTTGCATTGGCATCCTGTCGGCCCCTCATCGCTTTCTGGTGCTTCACCTCCTCCAGCTGCTCGTACAGTCTGCAGAAACATGATCACACACACAGACACACTGCATTATTAGTTATCTGATCTTTATGACTCACTGAGAGGAAACACATTTTGTAATTAGGGTTTGTGATGTAGGTTAAAGGCTCAGCAGTACCTCTGAGTCCTCTGGTGCATTTCAGAAACATCTCTCTTTCTCTGCTCTGGAGTGCAGAGCTTCACCTCCAGCTCCGTCAGTCTGGATTCACTCACTGAGGAAACACAGGAAGCAGAAATGGTTGCAAAGGACAGGTAGACAAGTTGCAGAGTGTTTAATAAATCAAGCTTTCATTCACAGTGACAAGATAGACCTTTTACTTTACTTACACGTGCACAAAGAAGACAAATTCTGCCACTCCTGGTCTAAGACTCCTTATAAAGAACAAGGTGAGCTAATAGTCCCTTTCTGATATGGATGACATGTTGAACACACCTGGGAATGCATGCTGAGGCTTTTTCTGATTGTTGAAGCCGGATGTCTCAGCAGCTCTGTGCTGCTCAGGTGGGTTCCTTTTGGTCTTAGTTAGACCCTCAGGTTTCGTCTTCGCCCTGCAGGTGACCTGTTGAGGTTCCTGAGCTGCAGGCCGCTCCCTGGCTTTAGAAGGCACTTGGATCTTCGGTTGTTTCTTTGCTCGAGCTGCTTTGGCTTTTATTTCCTCGACTCTGCGAGATGATCTCTGGAGCAGAGCTTTGCACTTCTGCTGACAAACCTCCTGCTGGCTTTCAGTGGGTCCCCATTGGATCTCCAAGAGCCCTGAATGAAGGGAGGGGAAGACAGGAGAGTAAGTTTCAATCAAAAGGCAGGAGTCCATACTCAACAGTTTTTATGTAGTTGATTATAATCAGAGATTTTACCTGGATGCTCTTGGTTCTTGTCCTCTGAAGTCTCATTCAGTAACATTGATTCTGACTCCTAGAAAAATCAAAGTTTATGACCGGAATGAGTCAGAAAGTGAACACTGAGTAAAAAGAAAGAGTCAGGGGATTTAGTAAAGTCAGTCAACAACTACCTCCATCTCTGGGCCTCTTGGTCCTTCCTCTCTCACCCCATCTGGGTTTTTCTCTTCCCAAATATCCTCTTCATCAGTGAGCGTGGTCTCTTGGTCCTGCAGAGTAGTGTCAGTCAGACTCACCAGTGTTATCTCAGACTGCTCAAGGATCCCCTTCTGACTTGCAGCGTCCTTACAGATACAAAGAGATAATTAACAGCTTAGCCCAGAGCATAGAACACAAGTTATTAAAATGAAAGAAGGAGAACAAGGTTTAAAAATATCAAATATGATTCAGCAGAATAATTTAGAAACTTCTGCAACTAAGAGTCTGCAGTTCTAGCCTAAAAGAATGATGTAGCGCTCTGAACACATTTTTAAAGGCATGCATTGGTCAGAAAAATAATGCAGAAAGTCTTACCATTATCATGAGAGCGACAGATGTTTGGTTTGAACCCTGCTCAGACTCCAGATCTCCACTGCACTCGTCACTGAATTTGACCGAATCTTCATTCTTTTTAGAAATGCAGGTTGTTTCAGTTTCCTCTTCCTCCGTGTGTGACCTCACCTCAGAGGGTGAGCCGTCACACATACTCAAACGTGTCAGACTCAGAGCTGTGACGTCCACATCTGTCCTCATGGTGGGAGACACCATGAGCTCAGATTCATGGAGCTGGAGCTGGGAGAAGGATTCATGTAGCACTGATGAAGCTGCACAGCTGGATGGCTCCTCTGCTCTGAGGCGCTCAGGTGACGGTTCAGACTCCACAGAAGGATCAGATACGCTGCTTTCTGTGCTCACTGGGAGTCCTTCAGGTGAGTTAGGCAGAGAGTGTTCTGGATGGTGAAAGGTCATCGAGGGGTCTGCGGTTTCATTATGAGTCTCCTCGGCTAGTAACGGGTGAAATGATGCAGAGTCTTGAAACACTGAAACTGTGGAACAAAGGAGAAGAAGAAGAGAGTTTGGTTTCTTACAAGTTATAAAAAATAAATACAGAAAGCTGACATCGACTAGAAAAGGAAAAACTAGAGTTACACATTTAAGTTAGTTCTAATATCTCACCTTCAGTCTGCTCCGGGCCCAGCTCTGTTGGACTGGTTTGGCTCTGCAGGGTCTGCTCCTGTGAATGCATCTCTGAGCCAGGGACTGAGGCACTGTGTGAGGAGGCTTCAGGAGGCAACAGTGGGTACGACGGCAAGCTGGCTTCAGTCGAAACGCCAAGATCCACGTGAGTTTTTTCACCTGAAAGCAGCAAAATAGTTTCACAGTTAGAACATTTGAGCATCTCCAACCCGATTCTACTTTGACTGCAACCAAGTTTCTGTGAATATTTAAATTCAATGCACTAAAATGTTTCACAAGACCACTGCTAATAATCTCTGTACAATCCTCTGTTACCTGAGCTTCCACTGTGCTGGCCTGCAGACTCATCCAGCTCCCCGACCAGCGGTCTCATCCGGCTCTCCTCCAAGCCTCCGTCCAGCCATGTGGTCGACTGCTCTGGAGTTATCCCACCAATCAGCTGTCCTGCGTAGAAGTCCTGCCCTCCGCTCAGCCAGTGGGAGCTGGACTGAAAGGAGAGGCGACCAATCATCCTCATCAGAGTGGAATCCCAGCCGCCCTGATCGAGGCTCACCGAGAGCACCGGAGGCTGAGCGATCATGGACGACTGAGCAGATGGTTGACCAACCAGCTGCTCCATGGTGGAGTCCCTGTGGTCGGCTGTGAGACAGGACGACTGGTCTGCCAGCTGACCAATCAGAGGTCTGAAAGAGTCCTGCTCCTCTGCCAGTGACGGGTCCTCTAGAGCAGAGTGCTCCAGGACTGGATTGTTCCTTTCCTGCAGAAAAATCATCAATGAATGCTGCGAATGATACTGCAACATATTCATAACTAACCTCAATCTGAAACATGATGTATAAATGTGAAGGTAATTCAGTTTTGAGACCTTTTAACTCAAAACATGCCAAATGTTCTGATACAGAATGTAATAAAGTGTCCCACTGACCAGGCCTCTCCCCTGTGCTGCTGCTGTGTCTGATGGAGGAGACTGGTGAGCTGAAGAGCCAGGTGTACAGGTGTCCCTGCTCCTCTCTGAGACACTGACCAAAGACTGCTGAGAAACAGAAGGGCCCGGGTCCTCCATGCTTGAGCCTTCACTGTCTGCAGATCAGAAAGAGTTCATAAAGAGACACTGTGGTGAAAAATATAGATTAAACTAATGAAGTACACTTTAATTCACATTTGGTTGCAGAAGCAGAGGATGCATGTGATTGTATTGTTTGCATACCTGTGGTTTTCCCGGTGGTGCTGAGTGAGATGTTCAGCTCTCGTGTGTATCTGTCGATAATGCACTGGATGCTGCTGTCATTAAACAGAGAGTCCACGGCTGGTCCAGGATGGGCTGCAGCTGAGCGGTCCACAACACTTTGCACTGATGGAGGAGAGACGTCGAGTAAACCTGTTGATTGTTCCCTTTGTGCAAAATGTTTGAAGGATGGAGATTTATCTGAAGGAGGAGGAAAGAACAGTAAAGTTAGAATCAATCAATTTTTATTAATAGAGCACAAACACAACAGACTCTTTCCATCCTCTATGTTCTATTATGAACAAAGACCCAACATCAAGACCGGATCAGATCCAGTCCCATCTTACAGACAGGACTCAGTCTGATCTCAGAAAAGAAAGCACAATCTACAAACACTGTGGAGACGTGCTGTCCCTCACCTGTGTTGAAGTTCAGCTCAGGATCGGTGGTGACGTAGCTGCCGGTGGAGATGGTGGTGGAGGAGAGGCAGTCAGAATCAGGAGGCCTGTGTGCAGCCTGACACACACAAACACACAAACCAAATAAGAGGTTAAGGACACATCACAATGAAACACACACTCAGGTCACACACACACACACACGCAGGACACATCGTCTATATGTGAGCTCAGTTCAAGTGTAGAAACCATCATGACATGTATTTATTCAATACACCTCAGGTTTAGAAGATTAACATCATGGCTCAGCATACAGATACACACACACACACACACACACACACACACACACACACACACACACACAAACACATGCACACTAACAAACAAACAAGCAAACACACTCACTCAACACAGCCGGTACACATCATGTATAAGTGAGCTCAGTTCAAGTGTAGAAACCATCATGACATGTATTTTGTTTAACACACTTCAGGTTTAGAAGGTTAACATCACGGCTCAGCATCCAGTCACACACACACACACACACACACACACACACAAACACACACACAGTCTTACACTCATGCACACACACACACACGCAGACAAACAAAGAACAAACAAACAAATAAAGCTTCTCAGGCGTAATCACCGGCTGAGGCAGAGTTCGCCTCTGCGCTCAGATTTGGCAATTTCTCATCATCGATCCACAACGTGTGAACCTCAGAGCGAACGTCACATTGTTTTGTATCATTATCAGTGAGCCTGTAGAGAAAGCGCTCTATCTATCTCAACAGTTGCAAATACACAAAAGAAAACAAGCTGCATTAAAAAGGTTTCAATAACACGAAGCAGAGAGAGAGGCAGACACTTTGAACTCCATTAAACCTCTTTTGAAACACTTTCCCACAAAGCTGAATTTGTTCATCTCTAGCTGGTCTTTTTACCTCTGTGGGGGATCTGAAGCTTGTGACTGCAGGACCAGAGAAGTCAGCTCCTCTCCCAGAGTCAGAGGAAAGAGGTGAAATCATCCTGAGGACTGAATCTGGAAAACAATGTAGCGTCAAAGAAGTATTCAACATTTTCATCCCCTCTGAGATGTCGACACTCTACACGGACTCTCTACGTACCAGACTCTGAGGACTCAGGAGAAGTCCCTGCCCCCGTCAGCAGCCTCTCTCTCCAGGCCTGATGGCTGCTGGATCTCTCAGACGTCTGCTGCCCTCTGCTGACCAAAGAGGGTGCCTGCAGACTTCTGTCAGAAGCAAGAGATGATTCTGAGTCCTCCTCCTCCCAGCCTGCAGCGTCTAAAGGAACGCTCTCCTCTGGACCTGGAGACAGACAACAGGGACACTCGAATCAGCTCTTCATAGAGTTAATATTCTGGAGGTAATCATGTGTTTCTGGAGCGTAGCTGACCTGCGACTAGGCTGACGTTGACTGGTGTCTCCACCTCTTGAATGGCACTGAGCTCATGTTGCTCAGTCATCATCTGCATGACGCCCGGACGGACGCGGGTCACCGGGGGCTTCGCTGCTCGAGGGGGAGGGAGAAACACCGGGGAAAGGACTGACAGCAGAGGTTCAGCAGGGATATCGCTCTGAGGGATGGAGTCTGAAATGAAATATTCAAAATGATGGTATGATGAGACCAGCAAGACATTTTAATGAGATCACAAACAGAAAACACTGAACTTGAAATCATGGCATCTAGGTGGAAACAAACTGAGCATGTCCTTCACCTGTCTCTCCATCATGATGTTGAGCAGAGCTGTCTTCCTCCTCCTCATCTTCTTCCAGGCGTGATAAAGTTCCTTCATTGTTCTCCTCTATCGCTCTCAGCAGAGAGGCCAGTATCCTGAGGCGGGTCTGACTGATGTTCTCTGAAGCCAACACTTCACTGGCAGCTGCTGGAACCGGCTGCAGGTAAGTAGGAACACATGTTAGGACTCCTGCAGAGTTGATCCTCCCAATCAGAGATTTGTCAAACACTTACCGGTGCATCAGCTTGAATCAGAGCCTGTAGCGCCTCCTTCTGTCTCCTCATCTGCTCCCTCTCCTCTTCCTGTCTCTGTCTTTCTTCTTGCCGTCTCTGCTGCAGAGCCAGGAACTCCCTGTGCTCCAGGAACCTTCTCTGGACCTCCTGCAGCTCTCGTCTCTGCCTCTCCATGTCGTCCACGCTGACGCCGGGGGACTCTGAGGGGCAGACTGGGACTTCATCTCTGATGCTCTGGTTTGAGGTTGACTGGAGTGAGGCGCTGGATGAGAGTCGTGTTGTGAACGGTTTGTTGGGCTGTGGCTCTGTGGTGATCGCAGAGGACTTCTCTCTCTCTGTGAGGTGCCTCGTTACTCTCTCCATTATGCTGTCAGTCAGCCGGGCTGTGACATCTTCTCTCTGATCACTGGAGCGGTGAGAAATGGATTCCACTTCCTCTGACAGCGACCTGGAACCGGCCCTCGAACTGGATCCGGTATGACAAGGAGGTGAGGACAACACGTCAGACTCTCTGGTGGGGACTTCCTCAGAGGTCTGAGGTTCAGGGAGGATGTTTACGGAGACTGGAGGAGCTGTGGGGAGTTGAAGAGAAGGTGGAGGTGGGTGAATGAGACCTGGAGGAGGGACAGCTGGCAGAAAGGACGTAGCGGCCATGTTGTAACGAATCCGTAGAGCTCTCTGGTATTCCTCGAGGCGCTGCCGAGCCACTTGTACTGATCTCTGATGGATTCTAAAACAAATTGTGGATCCCAGAATTAAAGGTTTGATCGTTTGGTTGTTTCCCACAGACCCAGTAAACTACTTTCTCCTTTAGATCTACTGAACTGACCTGTTTTGTTCCAGCAGCCTCTGCTGGTACTCTCTTATCCTGCTGGTGTGACCATCCTCACCTGAAGGAGGAACTGGCTGCAGAGCGGAGAGGTGGAGGTAACATTATTCATCACTTAAACAACAGTAACCCGTTACTTTAAAGACTGGCTCAGCTAAATGTTAAGCTTTGAGGCTCACCTCGCTGACTTGTCCAGGGGTGACAGAGGTGAACTCCTGGTCCTGGACGGGTACTTCTGGTGGTCTAACAGGTACTTCCTGGGTCACAGAAGCCTTCAGATGTTCTCTCTCTTGCTGGGCCTCGAGCAGCATCTGCTCCAGTTTGGCTTTTTGCTCCTCCAGCTCCCGCAGCAAAACCACCTGCTGCTGTTTCTCCCGCTCCAGCTCCTTCTCCTGGAAGAAATAAACATCAGTGAAGAAGTCATCAATAACAAGGCAAGTAGGCGGTTTAGTTGAATCTGTCTATTTCTTTGACCATAACAAGCAATGAATGCTCCATCTATCCTTCCTGCTCCTGTGAAATAACATATTCAGAGCGTTACCCTTCTTCATCAGACAGTCCAGAGTCTGAATAAAGCTGCTTCGTCCACTGGAAACCATTTTTCTGTTTTGGTTCTACACCTTAGAGAGACTTCAGTATGTCTGCTCTGAAGCGGTGGATAAAGTCAAAGTCTGTCACTTTGTAGTTTTTCAAAAAGACAAATCGTTCACTGAAATAAGTGTGAGCACAGACAGAGACGGTGAGTGTCTTATTCAAAGGTTTCAGCCACACTGACAACCACAGAGTCCTCAGACAGAATCTGGACTGATTAAATAATGAGAAGCAGCTGGATCCTTAAACTCTGACCAATCACTGACTCAGTTTCAAGCTCTCGGATTAAGAACAGGACCAGGATGTAGACGCCTGGAAAATTAAAAAAACCTAAAGATGAGGTTTGTTAAATTATTATCTCTGAAGAAAAGTGGAACATGATTATCTTTGGAAGGCTTTGCAGAGCTGCAGGAAGCAGGACTGGCTAATTATTAAAGCCATGTCAAGATGTAAGACTCTGCATTCACCTTTCTTTCTTTCAGTCATGTCTTCATGTTCAAGATGAATGTTTTATCAATTAACTCAAATTCAACAAAAATAGAAGAAAAAAATAAATAACTAAATAAATAAGATACAAAAACCCAAATAGAAAAATAAACTATAATATTTTTTATCAAGGTTTTTACATAACAGTTAATATCCTGATTAATATAAATATTTTTTTAATTGATATTTATCTTGTAGGACAAAGATGATTGGTAATTAATATAATACAGCACAATGAGTCCTTGAAAATGGATTGTTTTATAGGTTTATGTCGATAAAGAAGCTAAATAATTAACTGGAGAGGGAGGGATTAAATAAATGGTTCCTACTTCTTTTAAGATTTGTAAACAATTCAAGTGTTATGTCTGCAATTGTGTGATCACTTCACTTTATCTTTTCTTACATGTTCTAAAGTGACGAAATAAAAAAGTCAGATTCAATTCTAACATCTTTACCTTTACTAGGGTGGTGCTAATGTTCATGTGAATCTGTTCAGTGTATCATAACGTACCCTTTTCTTTCGTTCCTCTTCAAACTTTTGGATTCTGTTGAAAAGTCTGTCAGGATGTGGAGGATCTGCTGAAGCTGATTCTGCTGTCGCCAACAATGAGAGAAATATAAGAAACACTCACTCAGAACAACGATGTGAGAAGTAAACTGAGAAGTGTGTTCAAAACCAAGCTTGTGAGGATTCAACAAATATTAAATGGCTTTAAGAGAAGAAAATCTAAATATCAAATAAGTGCTTCATTGTTTGACAGCTGATGACAGTAAATGTCTAACCTGATGGTGAGCTGTCGGGGTCAGGGAGCTGCACGGGCGCCGGGCTGCCTTTCTCCTCACTGGTCAGAGATCCGGTGTCTATGGTCGTGTCTCGCTCTGGGATCTGATCAGTGATGACTGCTGGAGGATCTGCTGCAGGAACACAACTGTTCTGGTCTACCCACTGGTTCCTCTGGCTCCGGATACGATCTAGGAGCTTTTTCAATGCCCGCCTGGGAGCAGGTTTAGAAGGCACTTCTGCATGACAAGAATGACACAACATGCACAAAGTTGTACAGTAATCTTCATCTGTGCAGAAACAGTAAGAACTCATGAGTTGAAGCTTTTAGCACATCTGTATCCTGTCTCCACCTTGAGAAGATGTTTCTTGCTCGTTGCTCTCTGCTTCTCGCTGTGCGTTTTCTATTCCTGGTGTGGTGATGTCATCCTGTGTGACGTCCAGCTCCTGGTCCTGGCTGCCTGTGGACAAAGCTGGCAGAGGCTCCGGTACCAGCTGCACCACCAGGTCACCTTTCACCCCTGGGATCAGACACAGTCAAGGTTTATGTAAGTTACATCTCCCGCCAAAGCATCGAGGATTAGAGAAACTTTATCATTCGACCATTTGTGATGAAACACATCGATAGAAATCCGTCCTTACTCCTCTCTCCTGTATACATGTCTTCAAAGGCAAACTCCATCTCCCTCTGGAAGTCCTCCCTCGTCTCCTGCCTCCTGTAGAGAGGCTGAAAGATCTGAGGAGGCATGTGAGCCACCTGCTGTCTCCTCCTCAGCAAGTCTGTCTGCTGCATGTGCTCCAGCTCAACCAGCAGGCGCTCACGATCCTGAAGGAGGTCATCAAACAGATCAGACACGAGAGGCAGCTCTGAATATCTTCTTCTCATTGACAGGTCGTGTATCTACATTAAGTAAGAGGTCAGTTGTACCTGCACTAGATGTTCCCTCCTCAGCGCCTGCCTCCCTCTGAGACGAGCCCTCTCGAGCTGCTCCTCCCTCCTCCTCTGCTTCTCTCTCTGCAAGTCCTCCAGCCTCCTCACCTCCAGCTCGGCCTCCTCGTGGGCATCAGGCTGCAGATTCACACACGCATGTTAGAACTGAAAGGTGTGGGACAAACAAGCTGCAGGATTATGTTGATGTTCTTACCTGCACTGTGTCTTCCTCTCTGTCCACTGTGCTCTCAGGCATGTGGTAATGTGTGGCAGCGAAGACGCTCAAGTCAGATTTCTTCACAACATGAGACTTCTTGGAATCGATGTCCTACATGAGAAGAAATGACAGACCTAGTTTAGCTCTTCTCTTTGTCTACTTCTTTGACATAACTACCTTTTTTAACCCGAGTCAACCTCAGAACAGGTCAGAAACAGTATCACAGTATCACTGATGGAGGATTTCACCTGGATGGGGTTTGGTGGTGGCGGTGGGAGGCTGGCCACTCTTGCTGATCTTTCTTTTTCCGCCTGCAGAGCCTTCCTTCTGGCATTGAGTGACCTGCAGAATAAAGAGTAATAGACTTTAAATATAACACTCATTGTTATCACAGTCATATAACTTCTAACTTGCGATGCTGCTCACCTGCTTTGCCTCTCATGGTCTTTAAGTTTCTGTGATTTAAGCTCCTTCAGGGCTTCTCGATGACGCTCCGCTGCTTTGACCTGATTTTCCTCCTCTCTCTGGGCAATGGCTGCTAAGTCTGGTTCCTTGTGCACGTGAATAAAAGTGATGATTGATTATGATCATATCAGCAATCAGCAAATATTTTAACAGACCAAAATGTTTCTTAACTCTGGGAAAGCTTCATTAATAGATGTGTTCCCTCTCTCTCCTCTCTCTGCCTGTCTCTCACTTTAACTCTCTGTCCCATTAAAGTTACTAACCATAGACCTTTCTGGAGTCCCTGAGCTCCCTTGTCTCATAGGTTCCTCTGGATCTCTGCTGCTACAACTACTACTATCCATCTCCCCACTATCATCTCTCTCTCTCTCTACATCTCCCTCTATCCCTCTCTCCAACACGGTCTCAGCAGATGTGTGTCTAACATGAGTCTGGTCCTGCTGGAGGTTTCTGCCTGTTAAAGGAAGTTTGTCCTTGCCACTGTAACTTGCTAAATGCTGCAAAGTGCTCTGCTCATGGTGGATTAAGATGAGATCAGACTGAGTCCTGTCTGTAAGATGGGACTGGATCTGATCCGGTCTTGATGTTGGGTCTTTGTTAATAATAGAACATAGAGTACGGTCTAGACCTGCTCTGTTTGGAAAGACTCTGAGGATAACATTTGTTGTCTTACGTTTTCTTTAGCACTCCTGTGACCCTGCCCGATAAGCTGGAGGCTCTCTTGGTATAACTTCTGCAGCGTGTCAAGTTTCTCCCTCTGCTGTCGCTCCCAGTCCGCCTTCAGCTCATCTCCAAGCTTCTCAAGCTCTTTCTGCCGCCTCTGCTCAACCTCCTGGCGGATGTGCAGGGCGATGTACCGCTGCTGCTCCCGCACCTGGAAATCAATGTGACATTATATTGATAGACTTCAGACTTTAAAGAGCTCTGATGTAAACAATGAGTGAAGAAAGGGAATACATGGTGACTAATTTTTATAATTACATGAACTTTTTTAGCCTTTCTCCAAGACTGCCCCTTTAATCCTATATTAGATTGATCCTTGAATTGCTTTGTTCAGTCTGTCTGCTTAATGTGAGTGTATGTGCATTTGTTTATTTGAAAGGGACAATGCAATTCAAGAAGTTCCAAAACAAAGCATGAAACAGATGTATTGCACAGAGTTTATGGCTTTTGCAAATCTTCAACTCTTGTCCTTCACTTAGCTTTTACATGCATAATGATATTTCAAATGAACTGCATCCAGAATCATAAAAGCACATATAACTACAGATATTAAGTAACAATAACAGCACGTTATATTATAGAATACACAAATGTTGTGCACTAATATGAATGTGCAGAAGCTGTCAAAGCCATGTTGTTTATATGACTCCTACCTGCTGTATTCTCAGTTTCCTCCTCCTCTCATGTTCCTCTCGTATTAACCGAGCCTCCTCATTAGGGCTCAATCTTAATTTCGACACTTTTTTCTTCATTTCCATTAAAAAAGCTTCTTTTCATCTCCCTGCAGCTCCGTTATAGTTAGCTGTGCTGCTTATTGTTGGCTAGCCTCGCTGTGTTGCAGCTCTTCTCCTCCATTCAGACTCAGACTGTCAGATTTAAGACTCATATTAGTCCTTAATTAACCCGAGTACTGATCTGAGAAGGTTTTACTGAAGTAGAAAACCAAACAAGGACAGAATCAGCCCAAAGAACTTCTGTTTACTCCTCCAAATCCATGCCAACGTGAAAAACGACTGAACGCTTCAGTGCTAAACGTCACTTCCGGTAGTTTGAACTGCCCGCCGGATCAGTTCCGTAGCTACAAAAGGAAATCTTTAGTTCCTACCTTCAAACAAACATTCCACATTTCATTATCAAGATAAAACAAATTTAAAAAAATACATAAATCAATCAAAATAATATGAATGAATATATAGTAAAATAATCTGACTCTACAACCACACTCCAACTTCATCATCACACCGCTAGGGGGCAGCAGAGTCAAACTCTACCCGGATTACACCGTAGAATGAACCTTTCACAGTGAGAGGGGAACACTGACACATTTTCACATTATCAGAAGAAAATCACTTTATTTAGTGACTTTATTGGAATTCACAGGTAAGATTTACATGGGAAATAGATATATTTTGCATTTAGAACGTGTTTTCTAACCAGGGTCTTAATTTACCTCATAGGTTTTGCTCAAATGTCACGCAGCTAGTACCTGAGCTAGCCTAACAAGCTAACAATACAGTGTAAGAGTTAGCTTGTTCAGCCTGTAGCTGAGGGACTTTTACAGCTACTACTATGCAACAGACATGTTACACTATCTTAAAGTCTAATAATAGTGAACCTAAAAGCACATTAAGGATTAAGGTACAATTGAACAACATCAGAAGACAATCTTAAGGCTTCTTTCAGACAGAGAAGTGTCGATTCAGAATCAGAATCAGCTTTATTGGCCAGGTATGCTTGAACACATAAGGAATTTGACTTAGGTACAAGGCATAAGAATAAGACATACAAATAAAGTAAAAAAATGTAATAACAATAACATCAGCTTTAAATACAAAGAACAAAAACAAGGCATGACTAATATGTACAGGCTAAAATAATATGATAAAGGGCAGTGGTGAGTAGCAGAGGGAGTTTTTACATTATAAAAATATATAAGTTAAATAATAAAATAAATAAAATATGTGAATTCTGCTTGGAGAATTGTTGCATTGTATATTTACAGAGAGTATTGATCCAACAGGTCTGACACTGTTATGGTTTAGTGTTCATCAGAGTGACAGCCTGGGGGAAGAACCTGTTCTTATGGGGGGTGGTTTTGGTGCACAGTGATCTGTAGCGCCTGCCTGGGGGGGAGGACTTTGAAGAATTTGTGTCCAGGGTGTGAGGGGTCAGCGGTGATGCTACCTGTCCGTTTCCTGGCCCGGGACCGGTACAAGTCCTGGATAGTGGGCAGGTCGACACCGATGATTTTTTCTGCAGTCCTTATAGTCCGCTGCAGTCTGTGTTTGTCTAGTTTGGTTGCAGACAAACCAGACAGTGATGATGGAGAGATTCTATCCATCTTGTCCTGGTTTCTACCTTTCTTTATCACTTTAACAAAGTGTCACATGTCATATCCTGTTATTCCATCTGCCTGAATAAGATTCAAGTTGTTATGTTGCTCTGAGCCTTCAAACAGGTTACTGATTGTGTCCCTGTCCTTGTCTTCTTCATGTCAGCATCGCCATCATGTCAGGTGGTCCACCAGTGAGGGTCAGCATCGAGTCTTCCTGTGAGAAGCAGGTGCAAGAAGTGGCCCTAGATGGGACAGAGACATATGTCCCTCCTCTGTCCATGTCCCAGAACCTGGCAAAGTTGGCCCAAAGAATCGACTTCAACCAGGAATCTGACTCAGAGGGGGAAGCAGTCGAGGGGGAACCCAGGGATCGGGAGTGGAACAAGCAGGAGCCTGAGGAGGAAGAAGGTATCACAAGAGACGCAAACCTCACAAGCAGTTTAATCCCTGATATTTAGAGCTACCTGACTTTAAGTGAGATGGTGCTCTTATTTTAAAAAACACAAAGAATGTTCAGGGCTTTCACATCTAGATCTTTATATATAAATATATAAAATTTGTTGTTCTTTTTTTTCACAGGCACAGTAAAGTTTCAGCCGTCTCTCTGGCCGTGGGACTCGGTGCGTAACAACCTGCGCAGTGCCCTGACAGAGATGTGTGTGCTCTATGATGTGCTCAGCGTGGTGAAGGAGAAGAAGTACATGGCCCTAGACCCAGTCTCTCAGGATCCATCTGCTACCAAGGTAATCTGAAGTGGCACCACTGTCATTTCACCAATCTACATGTAGTGCAAAGATCCAGAGTTTCACTTTAACTTCTTTGTCTGTCCCACACTCAGACCCCACAGGTATTCCAGTTGATCAGCAAAAAGAAATCTCTGGGCACGGCGGCTCAGCTCCTCCTGAAGGGAGCAGAGAAGCTCAGTAAGTCAGTCGCAGAGAACCTGGAGAACAGGAGGCAGAGGGACTTCAACTCGGAGCTGCTGCGACTCCGCTCACAGTGGAAACTACGCAAAGTAGGAGACAAAATCCTGGGAGACCTCAGCTACAGAAGTGCAGGTATGAAGAGCCTTAATGTGAACTTGAAAGGCTTTAATACGTATGATTGCTTTATCATGTTCTTCAAACCCCAAGCTTCATGTTTTGACTCTTGCAGGTTCTCTTTTCCCTCATCACGGCACCTTCGAGGTGATCAAGAACACAGACATCGATCTGGACAAAAAGGTCCCAGAGGACTACTGCCCGCTGGATGTCCAGATCCCCAGTGATTTAGAAGGATCTGCTTACATCAAGGTGAGAGGGAATCATCTTACTTTGTACACTCGTGCAGCCACAGCTCTTATTATTTATTTATTTACAGTATCCATGTATGATTAGAAGATGTGAGAAACATGTTGCTGTAATATTCAAGGTTGTTTATATCTGTAGGTGTCCATCCAAAAACAAGCTCCAGATATTGGTGATCTGGGGACCGTCAACCTGTTCAGGAGACATCTGAAAACCAAAGCTGGTAAGGTTCAGAACTCAAAGACAGACTGAACAGCATCTGATGAGTAATCTACTCTCAGTACTGATTCAAAAACATGTATTCTCTCTGTGCAGGTACCCAGGCGTGGCATGTGAAGCTCGAGGCAGCTCAGAATGTTTTACTCTGTAAGGAGATCTTTGCACAGCTGTCCAGGGAAGCTGTTCAGATCAAATCCCAGATCCCTCACATCGTAGTGAAGAATCAGATCATCTCACAGCCCTTCCCAGGTATCAATCAAGCATCAGCATCAGAGTAGGAAAACGTGCAAATCCAACGTTCCTGCATCTTTGTGACCTGGTATTGTTCTGTATCATTCCTTCAGGTCTGCAGCTCTCCATCTCATTGTGTCACTCTACGGGAGAGAAGAAGAACCAGCGAGGGTCTCCTGAGAAACCGAAACCAGATGACCACCTTTATGTGCTGGAGCACAATCTGCATCAGATGATGAGAGAGGTGAAGAACACACACGTTTCATCTGCAGAGATTTAAACTAACTGAAGCTTTAACTGTGTTAGTGAATGTACCAGAGGTTAGAGCCTGAGGACTACGGAGCAGTTCAGTGGTGTTTTAAATATTGATAGAACGTGTTTAAGTTTAAGTTTCTGTCTGGAACATTTTGAGTCCATCTAGAACAGTTATTTTTTAAAGCAGGATTTAATGGACTCATCTGGACGATAATAAAGTAAACATCAAAGAGGAAGAGAGAGAAAATAACTGGCGCCCAAGAAAGGTTTGAATGTACAAGACAGTCAAGATAATTATGATCATTAAAGGGATGTTTTATGTGCCATCTTCCTGGTATTTAATAACCAACATAACCAGCTATCTGTGGGAACACACCTTTATTCTAGTCTTGAATGTTCAGCATTAAAACATGGCCAAACAGAAGCAGACTCATCTGTTATTTCCTCCTTGAAGACGTCCTGCAAATGATACATTCTGCCTAAAATGAAAAGTCTTTCTCTTCACGCTTTTATTCGATCACCTCTCATCACATGAACAAACTTATGTCCCTCACAGTTCCACAAGCAGCAGCTGAGCTCTGTGGTGATGCCTCATCCCGCCAGCGCTCCCTTTGGCCACAAACGTCTCCGCCTAGCAGGACCGATGGCCTACGACAAATCTGAGATCTCCAGCCTGCAGCAGAGCGAGGGGCTGCTGGAGAAGATCATCAAACAGGCCAAACACATCTTCCTCCGCAGCAGGTACCTTTTGATTTAATCTGAGGAGTAACGTCAGCAGCTACTGAAGGCTCAGACTGTGCAACCATGTGGAAATACTGTGACTGTAGTGTGTGAGAATCCGGGCGGTGCCAGGTTTATTGTGTGATAGATTTCGGTAGGAGAAGTTTGACGTCTTGGAGATAAGTAACAGCTGCTCAGTGGAACTAAACAAACATTGTACAGGATGCAGGATAGGACACTTTCAAACATTCTTTCAAAGCTTTGCACTTCCACATGTGACCAGAAGGTGGCTTTTACCTTCATAGTGTCTGCAGGTGGAGTATTTTGTGAAGGCAGTGTTATCAGTGACGGCTGTGTGAAGCCCTGTGTGAGGTTTTATGTCTGTGTTTGTGATCTCCAGGACGGCACGCACCATCGACAGCCTCGCCAGCCGCATTGAGGACCCTCAGATCCAGGCCCACTGGTCCAACATCAACGATGTGTATGAGTCCAGTGTGAAGGTGCTCATCACCTCTCAGGGCTACGAGCAGATCTGCAAGTAAGTGAAGACGTGTGGAGAAGAAAGGAAAGCAAGAGGAGGGAGAGAGACACGAGAGGAGCCACTGATGTGTTCATATTCCCAATCATGTTAAATCCCCTCATAAAGTCTCACATGGCAGTATTCTGTGTCATTACTGTCTCATTGAACTCAGCTCCCTATAAGGAGGCCTAACAGGTTGTCTGTGTGTGTTCAGGTCCATCCAGCTGCAGCTGAACATAGGTGTGGAACAAATCCGAGTGGTGCACAGAGACGGACGTGTCGTCACACTCTCACATCAGGAACAGGAGCTGCAGGACTTTCTCCTCTCACAGGTATCACACTTCCTCTGTAACCTCATGAGCCCTACTTTATATATTTTTATTGTGCAGTCATGTTTACCTCTGCCTCCTCATTTCCCAAGATGTCCCAGCATCAAGTGCACGCAGTTCAGCAGCTGGCCAAAGTGATGGGCTGGCATGTCCTGAGTTTCAGTAACCACGTGGGCCTGGGTCCGGTGGAGAGCATCGGAAACGCCTCTGCAGTCACAGTAGCTTCTCCTAATGGAGAGTACGCCATCTCAGGTAAGGAAGGGTGACCTTGATTCTCAGGTTATGTAGGAGGTCTTAAGACAGCCAGACAGACTGTTTTATTAAGCTCTGATGAGTCTCAGAGTCAAACGGGGACATCCTTCAAGACATTTTCAGTCACTGTAAGACTTAAGAATAACACCCGTTACCCACCAGCGTTGACCTAAGTTGACTTAAAAGCGCTTCAGCAGAGAATAAAACCGGTCTCACTTTGAGTTAATGGGCTCAGATTTCCAGTATACGTGGAGCAGCTCTCACACTGCCGTCGTATTTCCTGTCTTTCTGTGTGTCAACATGTGCAGAGGTGCATGAGACAATGTCACACCCAGCCTGTGGTGGTTGTTGAAATAGGAGATAAGTTGGAAATCACTCAACATCAGACAGGTTGATACAGGCTGCAGGATAATACTGCAAACATAAATAACTCCTGGAATGCATCAAATCAACCTCCAACATGATTGTGACATCGTGAGGTTGTTAAAGCAAGTCTGCTAAAAACACTGTTCCTCTCTGAGCTTTAACAGGTAACATAAGCAGCTTGCAGTCTTTAATAATGAGTTTGTTCTCATGTGTTTTTCTATCCAGTACGTAACGGCCCGGAGAGCGGGTGCAAGGTCTTGGTCCAGTTCTCCCGCAGCCAGACCAAAGAGCTGCCGAAGAGCGACGTCATCCAGGAGAACAAGTGGTGCCACCTGAGGGGGCCCTGCAAAGAGGTCCACTGGAGCAAGATGGAGGGACGCAACTTTGTCTACAAGATGGAGCTCCTCATGGCTGCACTGACTCCCTGTCCTTAGACACAGAGCCGTGAACCTCATCACAAAAACTCACACTAGAGGTGGACCGTGTCTATTCCTCCTCAGCAGAGATCATGAACTTTTGAACTTTGCAGATTCAGCAGTATCTGTTGCCTTTCCATTCAGTAACATGTAGTCGATGTGTACCAAACGTTTTAAAATAAAGTGCTGACTTTGTACGTGTTTGTTGTGTGTAGTAAACACGAGGAACTTGTTTCTGCAGCGTCCAGAGCAACAACATTCAGGGAAACTTCACTTTGCTCTTATCAGATTTAGGCACATTAAATATCAGTTAAATGATAAAGTGTTGTTGGTTTTACTTTCTAAAAACATCACTTAAGAAGTCGTCACGTGTTCCTCCATCCTTCATTTGTGTGAATGAACTCTGACAGGAAATACCGGCTGCATAATTCAAAGTTTTTCCTCCGGCTTGAAGCAGTAAAAACAAATAAAAGACTCACACTCCTTTATCTTTGACAATAAATACAGTTTGTATTTTCGACTGCAGTGAGTGATATTTACATCCAATCCAGTGTCACCATTGTTGTGCTCTAAATGCATGTGCCCTCATTACAGAGCATAGACCGAGTACCACACGTCCTAATAATGTCAGTAACAAAAGATCTTCAGTTTTTTCTGCACAACAAGAAGTCCTCTTGTTGCAACACTGAGAAGTCTCTGGTGTCTTCATAGTTCACAGCTGGACGTCCATCATAGAGGCTGCAGCTCTGTTGCATCATTTTCTGCACAAAGGGAGAATTAAATGTGTCAATACAGAAACTTCATCTTCAGGTCCTCTCACACACCCAGACTTAGACACAATAGATAACTTCAACCCACATTCACGCCCATAAAGCTGCGATCATTCAGTTCTCACAATGAAAACCTCAAACACACGTGGGTTTCTGAAAGTGAGTCAAATAAGCTTCCTGCTGATATCTTTATCTGTAGTCCCACCCTTTTGCTTCCCAACTTTAACCTTAAAGCAAAGTGTGCACTAGTGGTGCTTCATACAAACATGTCTGTTCACCTTGAATCGTAAAGACTCTGTCTCTTTCTCTACCTGGCATCTGTTTCCTGCGCCTCCATGCCTTGATCTTCCTGTAGACCTTGTCCAGGAGCCACATGGTCAGCATGAGAAGTCCAGCCAAGCAGGCCAGAGCCAACGCAGAGACCGACAGGTACTGAAGATCCTCATAGATCACCTCTGGAGGGAGAAGGGACAAAAGAGGAACATATTTACTTCAAACGGCACTGAGAGGAGAGAAGAGGCCCCGGGCAAACAACACTTACTAGAAACGCAAACACAAAACACGTCAGGAATGCTGCTTGTATTCGGAGAAAAGGTGGTACAGGAGCAGAGAGACGAATACTCTTACACAATGTGGATGAAGAGAAGCACAGAAACCATGTCTGAATCTTGAGCTTCAGCCAGAAACCACAACACTGACTGTTTATACGTTTGTGTCCTACTTTGAACTATGAGGATGTCATGTTTATCACAGAAAGACGAGTGTTTGCTGATGAATACAAATACAGTCACAGTTCCTGCTCTGACACCTGAGAGGCACTAACTACAAAACATCAGTCCAGACTTTCATGAGCTACAGATACCAGAATCAACTCAAATCATCAACTGATGAAAAGAAATGTACATTTTTTTATTATCATCCAATCAGCCCAGATTGATCCTATGCAGCCCTCACATGAGCTTACTCTCAATATCCAGACAAGCTTGGGAAATACAGGCAGGGCTTCGATTCCACAAACAACTGTTGCCTAAATGCTGTTGAGTAAAGCGCACTCA